>NW_020449330.1:262717-296325 GCF_003343035.1 Apteryx rowi | reverse complement strand
CAGGCGGGGCCGGGGCGGGGAGCGAGGCCGGCCTGCAAAGAAGGTGCCAGATAACCGGGCCGTTGCGGCAGAGGTTTGGAAGGAAACGTGCGAGCAGAAAGAAAATCCCGGGGGAAGGAGGGGAGAGACCAGCTCGGCACCTGGAGGGGAGGCAGGAAGGTGGCAGGAGCCGTGCTGGGGGGGCGAGAGGTGGATAGGGGCCAGCTGGAGCAGCACGAGCTGGAAAGAAGGCAGGCAGAGAAGCAGAGGAACAAATGGCAAGGACGGGCTGGGCAAGAGGGGAAAGGGAAAGGAGGATTAGTGAACAGATACACCCAGAGAGAATGGTGCAAACTGTCTTGAGAAAAGGCACAGTACCGGCAATGACAGGGACATGCAATCTTCATTTCCAGGGGCACAAACTACATTTATTGGGCCTTTGTGAAAATACCTTTACCCCGGTATCAGAACGCTTCCATCAGCGTAGACACCCTCCTAAGAAACTTCTTTGCTTCCTGGGATCTTCAGTTAAGTATCAGGTTATCATAAATCTGCTGAGCAGCTGATTCCTCAGATTTCTTTAAATGTCTCAGGACTACACAGGATTGCAAATGCTAACAGGCCCCAGATGGCTGTTAAGGGCATTAGGGCCGAACAGGCAGAAATCCTTGGCCTTCTGGCAAGAACTGCAGCAGTTTCTGCGACTCGGGCTGCGATGAGGGGGACGGGACAGGAGCCTGCAAGCTGACTGGAGGAGGCTGGCTGAGCTGCGAAGTAGGTTGCTGCTGGCAGAGGATCAGCATAAGTGGATACTCGTATGAATGGGCACTTTGATAGTGAAAGGACAGGGAGAGGAGATGGACAACATTTTTTTCAGACAGCCTGCTGTTTTCCTCTGTTAGCATCAGGCACAGATGCAACTAAACACATAACTTTGTGGTTGGTTAGGGGTAGGGGTGTACTGGAGACCATGTTTCTTCTTTATTGAGTATTTTCATTATTCAGGTATGGTTTTGTTACTGTAACATGCTAGCTGGTCATGAGAGTTAGAGTTGATAATTTTGTTGCCCCATGTAGGCTGAGGTACACTGCAGCTCTGCAGTGTGAATGAGAACGACTGAGCAAGACCTGGCAGGGTGAAGCCAGAAGAAGAGGGGTTCACACGTGCTGCTCAGGAGCTCACGCCCCCCTGCCAGAAATGAACTGGCTGAGCCTGGCTGGCATGGGTAAGCGCAGCTGTCCTGGGGGAGGCTGGGCCGGGCGACCCCAGAAGCTTCCAGCAGACTTGGCCTGGCAGCCCAGAAGCTGTTAAAGGCAAGGCCAGGAGCTGCCAGAGGGATTTATCTTGCTGCATGAACTGAGCTGAAGCTGCAGGATGCTGCCTGCTCCAAGAATCCTGACTCTCCAAGGACCTTCTGGGCTGGCCAGTCAGTCCCCAGGATTTATGTGACTGTGTGTCTGTGTGGGTCTCTGAGTGTGTTTCCCCTACAAGCCCTGCACATTTGTCCCCCCTGCTTTGACCAGCTACTCTTGAAAAAACTAAATTGAAAATAGCTTGTGCGTGACTGGTTGCTCCTTTGAGTAACAATTAGAATAAAACAATGTTACCTTGGATAAATTAACGTTCAGAAGGGTAAAATCAGTCCAGTTCTTCCAGTTTTATATGGAATAAGCTTACAAGTTTTTCTTAGGCATCTTTTCCTAAGTGTTTTGACAGAAGTGGCACTTAGATAAAAGAAGTGGAAATCTATGTGTGAAACAGAGTTGTGAGGTATGTGATGTAGGTAGCTCTGATACTTGCTGGAAATGAATAGGAGAAAATTTTAAATGGACTTTACTGATTATATAGTACCTGGATCCTGCATGGGTCACCACCCCAGCTAACACCTGTGGACCTTCAGAGCTCGAAGCATGTACTTTCTAGCTTGGATGCACAGCAGATTGCTGTCCTCTGTGAATCAGGATTGGGAGAACCTCACAGTAATATGTCACGCAGCACATTTATTCCTAACATCTGATAAAAGTCAATTTACCTACTGCATTTACAGTTAAGCTAAACATGTTTATATATATTTTGAAGGCTTCCAGGGTCCGGTCTATCTAGCTAAACCCAGTGTTGTAGAAAGATGGTGGTATCTAAATTCACATTTATCCAAGCACAACCATATCATTTGGGGACATTTTGAATGTCATATGCTAAATGCTACCTAAGCAACCTTCACTTTTCATGTTTGATGTGGAGTGGACAAGGTAGGTGTTTCACTCCAAGTCATTCAGCTTCTAGTAGTTTACCAGAGAGTGCAGAGGCCCTGACAGTGCACAGTCCATCACAAAGATCTCTGACCACCACAGTACCTTACAAGCAAACAAAAATGGGTATGAGGAGCTGGAACAGTTAAAGCAGAGAGGTTAGAGCAGCAACATGAACCTGACCCTCCTCAAGATAGTTTCCACTATTTGGGCATTGGCAGCTTGAATGAGCTCTTCCCAGGAAGGATGAATCAAACCGAAATTCTGGGAAATATTAAGAATAAAACCGAAACCCAAACCTCCAAATCTACTGTATTATTAGTTAGATGTACTAGATTATTAGCTAGATTATTAAGCCATAAATCCAAGACAGTCTAAAAAAACGCTCATTTCTTTCCACATTTCTGACTTGGTGTGTACTTTTGGCACCTTTCTTTAAGTGGATAGATCACCATAGATTTACTTCACGGTGCTACTGAGGCTTAAAGAAACATGGACCAAAGTAATTGCTTCTCAACCCCAGTCAACTTGAACCTTTGCACCCAAGAATCTAAGACAACTGAGGAATTAAGTTGAAAGTAAGATGCCAGGCCTGTTTTTATGGTCTAGGTTCCTGTCTGGAGGCTGATACAGCTGCTCATTTTAGCGGAGAAGGTTTATATATATGCAAGCTGTTGGAAGATGTTGCCATCTATTTTTTTTGAGTAGAGTAGGATTGCAGGTGGGATAGTTTCTACAGATAAGCAGTGATTCTCCTTCCTCTAAGAYGCCACAAAGTCAGCTGGATTTCACATGATGGTGGGAAGGATATTTCTTAAACCATAACATTCTGATAATACTTTCTCCACTGACTTCTTTGATACACACATATAAACTTAGTACCAGAATAGCAGAACACCATTATGTTGAAATAACCAGTCTGCCCTAAAAATCTCTTAAGCGGTATGAGAACAAATCTGCTGCCCTTCTCACTTTTTGCACTTCATAGTATTCAATGTGTTTCACACTTTCTCCTGTAGTGTTAATTAGCGAGTGTCCTAACTCTTGCTGAAGCTAATATAAACCTCAGCTCTGGTTTATGGAAATTTCTGTTCTCAGTAAAGGGGCAGAAATAAATATCTTCAAGCAATTCATTAAAAAATGATTAAAAGATGAAGCAAAAAGCAGAACAGAGTATTTCAGTGTTTTTCTATGAGTAACTGGGAACACAAACCCAAGTCAACAACACACTTTCATTGAAGTCTAGATCTGGAGTTTGTATTTCAAAGTACCGTATAAAGAACCAAATTAGCCCATCAGCCTCACCTAAATGCAGAGTGGCATTTATTCAGCCAAGTGCTGCCCATGTACAAGGAAAAACGGTTTCAGGGAGGCCACTTGTCTCATCCTAAAAGGTTAAAGAGGTAAGCTGAGTTGTGCCCCAAAAGTGCGTAATTTCTCCCAGTAGATTATAAAGGCAGTCTAGACAATAAGGTCATATATATATATATGACTACACTGTGGATGTCTAAAGTTAGGTGAGATTAACCCTATCCCAGGAGTCCTTCCGTTGCCTTTGGATGAGGTTCTGTGATTTACCTTCCTACACTGCAGGTCAGTGCAATTCAATGCTAGGAAACACTATTATAAAGACAAATCAAACTGATGTTGCCTCAAGTGAAATGGCAGTATTTCACTGTGTAATGAACACACATTAGCAAAGCAATAAACAGAAGACAGGAAGTTTGTTCAAACAAAGAACAGCTTTTTTAAAGGGCAGTTTTTAAACTGTTTGCATTCCTTACTCTGCTTTTTTGGAATTATAATATAAGCTGGAATAAAGTGAACTCAAATGACACTTTTCCAACAGTGCATCAATACTGCTGAACTAACGTTAAGCCCTATACCTCATTTTTGTTAGCTGTGTCCTCTTGAAGAATTAGAGATGTGGACTGTACAATCTTAGATATTGTTTGAAAGAATGAAAAACATGTTTCACCAACTAGTTGTTGAACAGCAAAGTCAAGTGGAACTTCAAGCAGTAGAGACACAGCTACAGACCCTATTTCAGTAGGTGACCTAACTGGCATCCTCAGCTGTGTGAAAACTGCAGTCACGTCTCCAGCCTCGCAGCCGCTCGGGGACAACAGCCACTGCAGCGGGACATGTGGGCTGGCTGGGTGGAGGGGCTGCAGGAGCTGGGGGAGCTGCAGTCAGGCAGTGCCTCCTGGGGCAGCTTGCTGCAAGCGGGCGGCAGGACACAAGCCGTGTGCAGGGCCAGACTGGGAGGGCAATGGGAGGAGCAGCCGGCTGGGGCCAAGGTTTGAACGCGACTCTTGGCGTGAGCCTTTGCTTCAGGAAAAGTTTTCGAGTGAGCTCAGAAACACCTTAGACACCAAAGGCAATCAATGAGGGCAGGCAAATCTGCAGGCAGGCAGGTGCAGTGATCCCGCCGTTCACAGAAATCCCGGCCCTGCTCTCCCATGGCCAAGAGCAGCCAGGGCAGCGCCAGCGGCTATGCCAGCTCCTGGCCTGGCGAGCAGTCTGCACCCGGGCACCAGGGCTCGCCGTGGGGCTCGGGCTGCAGCTCCGTCTTGTACTGGCGCCTGCCTCTCCATGCTAGTTTTACAGTGACTAAGGGATGGGATAGCAAAAATTGTGCAGGGAGAATATTCACCTGATGAGATGGTGAAAAGAGACTTTGTACGCAGAGGAAGTACTGCAAGAGCTGATATAGAGGTTTGTTCATGCATGCATCCGTGGGAACCAGGATTAACTGCTAGGACTGCTGAATGCTAATGAAGACAAAGCTGCATATAGCCACATATTACTCTCATTAATGTAAATGAATAAATTTTCTCAATATCACTGTAAATTTTCTTACTAGAGCCTCAGCAGTGAGGAGTACATTTCTTGTTGATAGAGCTGAACCTGATATAAACAGTCTCTTTTTGTTTGGCAAAGGCTTACTATGTACCCTTCACAAAACTCTGATTAAGGTTGCAGCGATCATACTGTTCAAACTCTGCTTAAAATGACACTGACTGCAGTATAGTTTCTTTTTGCCTTTTATGCTCTTAAGTAACTAGACATGGAATTATTTTGAGATTTCTCTGTGTACTTGTGAAAATTTTACTTATCATTATCTGTGTGAATTATAGTGAGCTAAACTAACTACAAATCTAGCAAAGAAATATATAAACCATAATGTCATAACCACCTTAAGTCTTATCAGGTCCCTCTAACATTAAAGTTGATGTTAAAAACTTGTTTCTGGAAGAAAAGTTATGAAAATATCCTTCAGAATGAAAATGGGAAGGAAGGTATGTATCAGAAAAAGAAGCAGCAGTTATGCACTGCTAGCAAATTGCATTTTGATAATTTGGAGAAATACATTTTTAATGGATAATTATTGGACCTGCATCAAAGTCATAGTGAATTGTCACACAAATATCAATATATTTATATATACTGTGCTACAGTGATATTTATGTCAAGAAGTGGGCCTGAGATCCAGCTGACTTGCCTGAGGTCATGTGGGCAGGTTGTGCAGGGCTGGAAACTATAAACTTCTGGACTTAAACTACCCTACTCTACTTTCTTAACTGCAAGTTTATCTTTTTACCCACTTTTGCTCTGTAAGTCTCAGCAACAGACAGATAAATTAAAATGTTAAAGAAAAAATATTTTTTTTGTTCTAACTTGATTAAACCTGAGTTTGCCTCATAGTAGTGAAAATACTTCAGTATTTTACATTTCTGGCATTCTGTTATGTCTCTCATGGTCTCATGCTCAGCTCTCATGACTAAGGTATCAGCATACCAACATGCATCTGCTAGATCTTTTGGTGCTTTTTCCCTTTGAATTTGCTGAGAAGCTCCTCCAAATAGTCTTTCTGTAGGAATAATATCTGCAGCTAATCTTTCTACAGTAAAGCTCAGAAATAACTCAAAATATTTATTTTTCTAAGTATGAAGGCTTAAATTTGGTTACGGGGCAAGGTATGTAGGGAGAGAGAGTATCTTTCATTAAACCAACAGACACCATTGGAAGATACAGATATCGATTACCTACTCTTCAGCTCTGACACAGCTCCAGCAAACGTCAAACTTCAGAACAGATTGGGAGCAGTACGTTGTGGGAATAACCTTATTAATATTACTCAACTAGTCTATTTGTAAAAAAGCAGTCAAACTGTGGAACAAAGTGTATCAACAAAGAGAAAAGTCACAGACTTTTGAAGGTGTTAGACATAGGTAGCAAATTCCTATTAGTGATGTGTTAGCAGGACCTGAGGTGGGAAAAGAAAAATTAATGGACCATAAAACCTTTAGTGAGTAAAGGGAAATATGTTGGAAAGTTTTGCATTTATTGCTTGACATGATCTTATTCCATTTGTTATTAGTTGTGCTGTAGAAATTTTATTTCTGATAATGTGTCTGGAATGCCAGGGAGCTATCCACAGGCGAAGGAGAAAGGAAGGTTCTAGGAAAATAGAGTAGGAGTTATGRGCTCCTTTCAGCATATGGTATAATTAATGATATCCTGTATAGATTTTGAAACTGATATGGTTGGTGAGGGTATTTTTATAGTGTTCTAAGAATATCTGTGGTAATCTGGTGGTTCATTCAAAGGTACACTCTGACCTCTTAGAGGATGTCCTCAGTTGGTGAAAGTTTTCCTTATTTTGTTGAGACACGTATATACCTGCTAGAGCATGTATATAAACATTGCAAAAAAATAGCTGCACAACTTCATCATCAAAATCCATGCACCCTACACATACACATCTTAGATCCACTTTGTTCATGAGGCATTAAAATGGCCCTGCGGAGATGATGGAAGTGAAATTACTCCACAGTGAATGAACTCACAGAAAGAGTCAGTAAAGAACAGAAATATCCAGCTGGAACAAGGAAGACTCTTCCTAACTCCTCGAACCTCATCTTCAAAAAGGACCTACGATGTAACTTCAAAGACAAGCCTGGGAACTAAAAGTCATAACTTTTCTGAGTATTATCAGGGACTTAGTATTTACTCAGTAGATGTTTTATAACCATTAAATAATTTTTAGAGTTTTCCCCACATCTCACTAACAGTTAACTCATCCCTGTTCCACACAAGTTAACTACCTATATCTGATCCATAGGCCTGTCATCTCTCCCAGTAGACACCATTCCTTACGAACTATCTCCTCACTCCAAATGTTAGTAATATTACATTATACCCGGAGCAATCACTCCCAGCTTGATATTTGCCGTGTCTAGATCAGACTTGTAACAAGAATTGTATTCCCCTCCCAAATGTCCGTTTACGCCAAATATAATAGATACCTATCTCTGCAAATCACGACATCTTAGACATTAGTTACAAAAGCACAACTAACTCAGCAAAATGTTCCTGTTCAGGAAGACACAGAAACATACAAGCTGTTCCACTATACTGAGCTGAATTCATGCTAGGTGACATTTCAAAGTTAATACCTAAGCTACATAAGAATCTGCTCTTAAGAGAGATTAGGAATGCCTTTAGGTGAGATAAAGAACCAAGTTCAAAATGGCAACTTATTTTACGATGTAAAACAAGTCAAGTATTTGTTCTCATGCCTTCCTCTCTGTCATGTGTCAGTCTTACATCCAGCTCAGTCTTTCCATCTGTCATTCAGAATGACTCCTTCCAGTGTTCTGTACACTCTTTACTCTGATGAAGTCCGGATCCTACATCTCCTTTCTGCCTGGAAAGTGACGGTGAGTGACACAACGCAGACTGAAGCTAACAAAGAGCATTCTTTGCCTCTGCTTTGTGCCATGGAGTCTCTGGGTATCTAGGCTAAAGAACTGAGTACTTTTTGTAAGCACTGCATCTCTCAAGTACCTCTACAATTCATTGCTCACTGGCATGGTTATCTGTTTTTCTCAGACTTCCACTTTGCTCCAGATGCATTCTCTGATAATTTCCTAAGAGGAATATTATTCGCAGTGTCTCTGTCCTGCCCAGTGCCTGCAACTCTTCTCATACTTTTTACCATTGCAGACCTCACAAAAGACACAGAGGACACTGATACGTAAATGTAATTGCTGAGATAATTCGGGACAGGCAGGCAAGTCTCCCTGCACCATTTGCAAAAGTTGAACCAAGAACTTCCCTATGCGGTAGGTGTCATTGCATTTAGCTTACCTCTAAGAATTGTCTAGACAAACGAGACATGGCTACATTTGCCAAGCTTGAACTGACTACATTAATCCATTATGACCTGGTAACATTGGTAATGTTTCATTTTTAGGTGGGTAATAGAAACTGTGGTGGCAACTGCTATTTGGCCTCAGGGATAGAGGACATAAAGAGGCCAGATCAAGCCTACATGATTAGCAAAGTCAGTGGCAGCTTATATCAAAGATCTAATATAAGAAAAACCAACTACCTAAAAGAATAGCCCCTTGAGGGCAGAACACCATACACAGTCATCCGATACCATGTAGAAGCTGAAGCCTAAGGAGAACTTTAACACACAGGAGCTGAGCTATCATCCATGGACCCAACATGTCAACCAGTTAGAGTGAGTGCCCTGCTCCCCTGTGGTCACTGGTATTGGACTGTCTAAACTAGACAGGTGGGGCTGAAGTTCTGATTTGTGCATGGCGTGTGTGCGTGCAGAACAGGAATCTTTTTCCACTTGCTATACCTGTCCTCCCAGGCAAATAAATGTTAGCTTGTGTATCACTGAGTGGTGTGGTTCTGTACTCACAGCCATCCCACCCAATCTTCTTGTGATGACTGGGTGCAGAGTGTAGTCTGGAGGCAACTTTCATTCCAAAAACTGACAGCTGCCCTGCACCTTTACTTCTAGTGCAAAGTCTTGTCTTGACTTTGGAACTGAAAGGAGGTCCCATGGTCTTTCACCTCAGAAGCCATTCCCTAAGCTTCCAGTTGGAGCCCCACCTTGTTTACACTGGAAGCAGATCAAGTGTCTTTAGGACAGGAAGTCCTCTCTCTGCCCATGTGAACTCCATGCGTACTGTTTTGACACATCGAGAAGTACTTCCTAGGATTGGCCATTTTCCCAGGTTTCTTCATTTGCCTGAAGTCCCATCTATCCCCATTTTTTTTTCTTGAGACCTCTGACACAAGTGTTGGCAATTCTTAAAGCTGTATATTCTGCAGAAGACCCGGAATCTAGGGCTGTAGATGTGATCCCAAAGGATGATCAGCCAATAGAAAGAGAAAGTAAATTACAAGCTTGGGGTCACCATTTTAGTTACTTGTAATACAATTATATCCTGCGTGTGTGCACTGTGTTTCTTTATCATTGAGTCAGCACAGATTTTGTAGAAGGTTTTCAAAAACTGAGCTTGGCTGCTTGAATAGAAGACAGCATTTATTTGAACTGTTTTATTTCTGTCTGGGACAGAAATTCTGAACTCTGCAGTTTGTCCTGTCTACTTAAGAAACACTATTTCTAACTTTTCCTGGATGAGGTGGCTCTCTCTGTGGATGTGTGCGCATAGAGATCTAATTGCTARCAACTGGAGAAGTCATGGATCATAGGGGCTCAAGCATTTGGGATGCCAGCAAACGGAGAGACCAGAGTGAGTGCATACCGTGTGTGGGTGTGTATGTGTAGCAGTTAGCATGAGTTAGGCTGAATTAGCATTGTTGTTAACATAAGCCCATGAGCTTTAACTGACCTTTTACAGTAGGAGAAACAGAAAAAATATGATCTACCACCTGTTGCAAGCAACAGAATAGTTTTGGTTTTTAGGAAAAAGACAAGCAAGCTACACAAACAACCTGTTGATCATCAAGAAGTGTAAAAGTGACCAGAAG
The DNA here is from genome assembly GCF_003343035.1 of Apteryx rowi. NCBI lineage: Eukaryota > Metazoa > Chordata > Aves > Apterygiformes > Apterygidae > Apteryx > Apteryx rowi. The sequence continues at coordinate 286,293 of NW_020449330.1, read as the reverse complement.
TGTCTAGAGCTGACTGTAAGTGCCAACAAAATAACAGCAAAGCAGAAAAGGACAGCAAATCAGAAAACAAATGGACTAATCATCAGCAAAGTATTCTCTACCCCATCCTATAACTAAGGACACTTAAGAAAGCTGCGATAACCAAAGGTGGCTAAAAAAAGACGCTGGGGGGGGGAAGTCCCATGATCCTGCACCAGGATCTGGGACCATCTCTCCAATCTCTGGGGAAGCCCAGAAGCAGAAAAGATCCCAGGGAAGCCTTGTGACCCTGCACCAGGACTATGCACAGCATGAGAGGAACCACCATGCCAAACCACCTCACCACTCTCTGTGACTGTGCCATCTCTCCCACAGGATTGGGAGGTTGTGTAAGAAACCACAACGCTAACCTGCCCAGCTTCTCTCCCTCACTGCACCATCTCTCCCATGGCACAGGGAAGTCATGTATTTTATAATATTGCATATATCTGTGATTAAAGTGTTTTGGTATCCAAATCCATTTGGCCTCCTGTATGGGGCATAAATGGCAGGGTTTTGGTAGCCAGGGGCTTTGGGGGTGACCTGTGTGGGAGGAGGTCATGAACCACCCTGTGCCAGTCACAGCCAGTTCCCCCCAACTCTGTAACAGATAAAAATAATCCACCACGCACCAAAACTCCAACCAGTTAGAAGAGCATGTGGCATCTCTGCTAAAACATATTTCAGAAAGGGCAGTAGCTGCTGGGAAAGAGAGGAGGAGGGACCAGGTGAGGGTGCACATGAGGACACACAAAAGGAAAGACATGAGGAAACCCGTAAAGAAGACACAGGAGGGCACCCATGAGAAGAGACACAGGAGGAGATGCAAAAGGGGATGTGTTTGGAGAAACAAAATGGAGGAGGCAAGTAGAAGGGGACATTGCTGGAGACACAGCTGGAGGTGCAGTCTTGGAAGGAGGAGCTCCATGCTGGAGGAGGTACACCTCTGAGGGACTGCGGTCTGTGGGGGACCCACACCAAAGCAGCTACACACCTGAGGAGACTACAGCCTGTGGAGAAATCCACACAGAGTCAGGTACACCTCTGAAGGGACCCGGCCTGTGGGGGACCCAAACCGGAGCAGGGACACCTCTAAAGGGACTGCAGCCTGTGGAGGACCTGCTGGGGTAGGGACACCCCTGAAGGGACTGGTCCATGGGAATTTACACTGGAGCAAGTACACCCCCATAGGGACAGTGTCCCATGGAGAACCCATGCTGGAGCAGGGACACACCTGGAGGGACTGTGACCCATGGAGGACCCACACTGGAGCAGGGACACCTCCAAAAGGACTGCAGCCTGTGGAGGACCCACATTGGACCAGTGGAATAAATGAGTGGGAAGCAGGGAGCAGCAGGGAGAGACTGCTAGATGCTGACCCCAACCTCCTGCGCTGCCTGTCACCTCACAGAAGGGTGTGAGTGTAACATGCAGTGAAATCAAGGGCAGTAGAGACTAGGAAGGGGGAAGAAGAATTGTTGGACAGAAGCTGAGGGAAGTGGGGAGCAAAGGTGTTTCCCTAAGTGTTTGCTTAATTGTTTGTCTTCTTTGTTTCTCACTACCTTAGTCAGTAATTAAAAGTTTATGTTAACTGGCAACAAATTAAATTAAGTGAAATTCCCTGAACTGAGACTATTTTGATCGTGACACTTCTACAATGTCATTTGGTCTTAAACCATGACGGTATGTTGGTGTGTATAATCGTGAGTGAACACCAAGCCAGACTAGTCAGCACAAACTGGACAGAGTCCTTCAGGGAGATGACAGCCATTTGCAGAACAATCTGATAATCAGATTAACAAAATTAATTGGCCTCAAGTAACATGACAGCAGTCCAGGTAAGCTTACTCTCTTCAGAAATAATCAAAGAAGCCAGATGAGACCCCTGTTTTTATCAAAATTTAGAAGATCTTCAAAGTTTTTTTCTTGTGTGAGGATCCAACAGAGGTTCCCAGATCCCACTGTTAAATATTCTTCGTCAGTAGAGCTCCTTCTGTTAGAGAAAAGGCCATATCCATCACAGTTATTGAGCATATGCAGAACTGGAACAGCTCCTCTGTGCCAGGTGACCTACGTGTCCAAGTATTTTACAGGACTGAGACATGGAAGCCCATATAGTGCTGTGGATTTGATGTCTTGATACAAGGGCCTGTGCAGAGAGCTGGAACCTCAGCTGTTTCTAAATGATTGACAATTGCATTAAAGTTTTTATTTCTTTATGCTGCCTTGAGGAGAAGCCATGGGAAATTGCCAGCCCCCCTCCTGCTGCACAAAAATGCTCAATTTAATCTCTTGTTGGGAAACAGTTTGTCCCTGGAACCACCTTGGAGCTGCTCTGTTCCTGTTCTTTTGCTTTCTCAGTAGAAAGGGAGAGGAAGCAATGCTATAGCACTGCAAAAGGAGAAAAAGCCTTACTTGACTTACAAGGTAATGACTACAGAACTGCTTACACATTTACCGAGGGGTAAAAACAGTGATAACAAAGCAGCTCAGGGAATATTTGTAACTCATTAATATCTCAGGAGACAAGAGACTTGTCTCATTAACTCAGGCATGGAAAGAGCTGAAGTCACAGTCATTGCTGGCTAGCTCAATCTGTCTTACTGTCCCAGAATACTCTTGCTTGACGTCCACCTGACTTGAGAAAGTGATCCCTGTGAATAGCCATTAGGGGAACAGGGAAATCTTCTCTTTTATCAACAGAAGGGTCAAAGATTTAGGGTCTCCTGCTTCAGATGATCATCAGTGGAAAAAAAAGAGATTTTTTAAAGTGGGTGTAAAACATTACATTTTTCCTTAGGAGTGAATAAAATGATGTCCCATGAAGGCTGTAGGAGTTAAGTTGTCTTCTGTCAGGCCTTGTTACAAGAGCTGTTGTTTGACAGCATCAAGATGACTGTGGAGGACAGTGGTAAGGGCACTAGAAATCTTCCAACACTTACCAGTTACATGAAATGTAAAAGAGCAGAATCCACAGTTAGACTATAAAGAAACTGCAGCCTTCATGATCAGGGAAGACACTCTGCTCAAGCCTTCTAACCTAAGAGTCAAAGCAGAATGTTGACATCGTTTGTCTTGTTCATGATTTCTGTCCAGATTGTTTGAAAATACTTTCCTATAGACCAGGCTATAGACTCCATTACAACCACCCTGGACAGCGTGCTGCCTGTTAGACCCACTTGTGCTAAGGCAGCTAGAAATTAGACCATCACTTTTCTGCAGAAATGGAGAAGATAAATACTCCAGGAAGGAATCACTAAGTGTGTTTACATGTGTGTGAATGACAAAGAGCATGTCACCCTTGCAAGTGAGACAAGGCTTGAGCACAGAAATAGGGGTGCAGTTTAGGGACAGATCTTGAAAAATTGTCAAGGAAGCAGGAATTGCTCATTTACTTAAGAATTTTGTTTGGATTCCAGAGAAGGAATAGGAAAGAATGAAAGGATTATCTTTCTTTCTTATTGTGTTCCATTCAAATGCCAGAAATCCTAGTTGTTGTTTACACCTATTTGACAACTCTTCAGCAGGATAGCCTGATACATTTACTACATGTAGTATCTGTCCTAGTCCACTAATACCCAGAGGCAGTGATCAACAGCCTCTTCTGGAAACATCTGCCAGTGAACAGGCATATGCCATTCCTTGCTTCCTCTACACTGTCACTGGCTTAAGGGGAATTCTGTCATGAAGCAGATCATTCTTCTCCCTCAGAGTAAAGGCTGAATGTTGCAAGATCATGTTCTTACATATTTGTCAATAACCCAGCCTCATAAAGCTCTGTTCTAGACAAGGATTATTTCCTCTCCAAGGTATTGCAGGTACAAAAGCATAAGGAACCACGTGCAAACTTCTGTTAAATTGCAGTGATACACTGGGGTCCAGTGATACACTTGTCCATGCTTCGGACTATTACCCACTGCTGCTCTTCCATGTGGGCGCCAATGACACCAAGGGCAAACTGGAGACCATCAGGCAGGATTTCAGAGCTCTGGGGATGGTGGTCAAGGGTCTGGGAGCCCAGGTCATCTTCGCAATCCTGCCAGTGAGGGGGATGGATGAGAGAAGGAGGAGACGGACTTTCCAAATTAATGACTGGCTGCGCCACTGGTGTTGGCAACAGGGTTTTGGTTTCTACGACCATGGGGCCCTTTTTGAAGATTGACAACTGATGGCGAGAGATGGGATCCACCTCACTAAGCGGGGCACATGTGTCTTTGCCAACAGGTTGGCCAAGCTGGTAAGGAGGGCTTTAAACTAGGAAAGATGGGGGAAGGGGAGAGTTATAGTGCCAGGGTAGCTGGCAAAAGACAGCTCAAGTCGGGACGCCTCCAGCAGGTGAATGCAGCCAGGGAAGTGCGCATGGGATGTGGCTATGGAGGATCCTCTTTACCCCTCCTGGGAAAGCTGCATGCTCAATCACCTCTCTGAAATGCCTGTACACCAATGCACGCAGCATGGGGAACAAACAGGAAGAACTAGAGATGTGTGTGCGGTCGCAGGGCCATGATCTCATTGCCATTACAGAGACATGGTGGGATAGCTCGCATGACTGGAGTGCTGTCATGGATGGCTACATGCTTTTTAGGAAAGACGGACCCAGGTAAGTGAGGTGGTGGTGTTGCTCTTTATGTGAGAGAGCACCTGGAATGTATTGAGCTGTGCCTAGGGGTGGATGAAGAGCGAGTCGAGAGCTTATGGGTAAGGATTAAAGGGCAGGCTAGCATGGGTGACACTGTTGTGAGTGTTTACTACAGGCCACCTGATCAGGAAGAGGAAGTCGATGAGGCCTTCTACAGACAGCTGGAAGTAGCCTCACGATCCCAGGCCCTGGTTCTCATGGGGGACTTCAACCACCCTGATATCTGCTGGAAAGACAACACAGCTAGGCACAAACAGTCCCGGAGGTTCCTGCAGAGCATTGGTGACAACTTCTTGACACAGGTGGTGGAGGAGCCAACAAGGAGAGGTGTGCTGCTGGACCTCGTACTAACAAACAAAGAAGGACTGGTGGAAGATGTGAAGGTTGGGGGCAGCCTTGGCTGCAGTGACCATGAGATGGTGGAGTTCAGGATCCTGTGAGGAGGAGGCAGGGCACCAAGTAGGATCGCAACCCTGGACTTCAGGAGAGCAAACTTTGGCCTCTTCAGGGACCTACTTGGAGGAATCCCATGGGTTATGGCCCTAGAAGGAAGTGGGGTCCAAGAGAGCTGGTTAACATTCAAACATCACTTCCTCCAGGCTCAAGAGYRGTGCATCCCTATGAGTAGGAAGTCAAGCAAAGGAGGTAGGAGACCTGCATGGATGAGCAAGGAGATCCTGGCAAAACTCAACCAGAAGAAGGAAGTCTACAGAAAGTGGAAAGGGGGACAGGCCACTTGGGAGGAATATAGGAACGTTGTCAGAGTATGCAGGGATGCAGCGAGGAAGGCTAAGGCCCGTTTGGAATTAAATCTGGCTAGAGATGTCAAAGACAGCAAGAAGGGCTTCTTCAAATACATCAGTATTTGAAGGCTGGCTATCTGTGTTACCATTGAGCCACTGCAGTAAGCTTAGATTGGAAAATAATGCATTGCCAGTTAAGGAGAAGGTCATGGACCTTTGGGACTCAGGGTCTCTGGACAAGCCACTGGATGAGAAAGGGCTTTTGTGCTGTTAGTGGACAGGCTATTCCTATGAAGTATTTTAGCTATGTCTCTATGGGGACAGGTGAGATACAGGGATCTGTTTATGTTAAAATGACTTAAGACCACAAGATGGATAGATGATTCCAGAGTGTGCTTGTCCACAGTGCTTCTGTTTTCTGCTAAGATAGAGATTATGTTTTCCTAAGTTTGCAATAGCAGCCTCAGGCCATTTCTGGGTGCTCTGACTCTGGATTTTGGCTTGCCTGGCCCTTGGTGGGGGCTTGCTCTAGGAATCCCTGAGTAAGAACTGCAATGGAAGGAAAATCTTTTTTTTTATTTCAAAACACCTGAGAGGTTTTTGAATACTGCAGTGAACAGTAACAGTCCTGTTCTATTCTCTGTAAAACTTGCTCCTTTGCCAAGCCTGGGAGGGGGTAAGGAGCTGCTTGCTCCCTGTGGGGAAACAACACAGACCACACTTAAGCTAGGATCAGTTTAGGAAAATCTCTTCTCAGAGCCCTCTCCTCAGCCATATGGAAAGTACAGTGTGTGTGTGTGTAGAGGCATATGCAGGGGGACACAGAAAGGCAGAAGAACTGGAAGCAAGCCATACATAATTTCTAGAGTAGTAATGCTAGAAGTAGATGCACACAAGCTCTTTAAGCACCCAAGCCTCTATTCAGAGGAGTATTTGTCTATATTGTATGCACAAGAATCATTTAATCCACCAACAAAAGGTCACTACAAATGCAATGCAGAATATTGCTGAAACTTCAACTTGCAAGTCTTACCATCCACAAAAAATTATTTATAGTTTGCAAGTGCAGGGACAGAATTTGCAGATGTGAACAGAAGGGACTTTGTAATCAACAAAACAGGGCTGAAGCAGGGTCACCACAAATGTATGCAAGTAAATAGGGAAGTGCCTACTGGACAGCATTATGGGGAAAGCTCTCATGCTCTTTCTGGGAAATTAGCATACTTGGGTCCCTCTCTGAAGTGCCTGTATGCTAATGCATGCAGTATGAAACAAACAGGAGGAATTAGAAGTCTGTGTGCAGTTACAGGGCTATGATCTCATTGGGATCATGGATACATGGTGGGATAGCTCACACTGGAATGCTACAATGGATGGATATAGACTCTTTAGGAAGGACAGGCTGGGAAGGTGAGAAGGGGGAGTTGCCCTTTATGTGAGAGAGCAGCAAGAATGCATGGAGCTCTGCCTAGGGACAGGTAAGGAACCAGCTGAGAGCTTGTGGGTGGACTAGTGTGCAGACCAATATTGGTGAAGTTGTGACTGTCTGCTACAGACCACTTGATCAGGAAGCAGTAGGTGAGGCCTTCTTCAGACAACTGGAAGAAGCCTCATGTTTGCAGGCCCTGGTCCTTGTGAGGGACTTCAACCACTCCAATATCTGCTGGAAGGATAACATAGCAGGGCACAAGTAATCCAGGAGGTTTCTGGACTGCATTCATGACAACCTCCTAACACAGGTGATTGAGGAGCTGTTGAGGAGAGGCACTCTGCTGAACCTCATACTTGCAAACAAGGAAGAACTGGTTGGGACGTGAAGATCAGGGGCAGCCTTGACTGCAGTGACCATGAGACGGTGGAGCTCAGGATCCTGCAAGGAAGGAGCAGGGCAAGAAGCAGGATCACAACACTGGACTTCAGGAGAGCAGACTTTGGCCTCTACAGGGATCTGCTTGGAAGAATCCCATGGGAAACAGCCCTGGAGGGAAGAGGGGTCCAAGAGAGCTGGATGGTGGATGTTCAAGGATTACCTCTTCCAAGCTCAAGAATTGTCCATCCCAAAAACCAGGATATCAAGCAAAAGCAGGAAGAGGCCTGCATTGATGAACAAGGAGATCCCGAATAAACTCAAACAAAAAAAGAAAGCATACAAGAGGTGGAAGCAGGGACAGATGACCTAGGAGGAATATAGAGATGGTATCTGAGTGTGCAGCGATGGGGTTAGGAAAGCCAAAGTCTACTCAGAGTTGAATCTGGCAAGGGAGGTGAAGGGCAACAAGAAGGGCTTCCACAAGTATGTCAGCAGCAAAAAAGAACACTGAGGAAAATGTGGGCCCACTGCTAAATGATGCAGGGGCCCTGGTGACATAGGATACAGAAAAGGCAGAGATACTGAATGCCTTCTTTGCCTCAATCTTTACTGGTAAGACTGAGTCTTAGGAATCCCAGGCCTCTAAGACCAGAAGGAAAGTCTGGAGCAATGAAGACTTAGCCTTGGTATAGGAGGATCAGGTTAGGGAACACTTAAACAAACTGAATGTACACAAGTTGATGGGCCCTGATGGAATGCAGCCATGAGTGCTGAGGGAGCTGGCCGATATCATTGTGAGGCCACTCTTGATCATCTTTGAAAGGTGTCATGCTATGACTTGCTCATCAAAAGGTCATGGCAATCATGAGAGGTTCCTAAGGGCTGAATGTCACTCCTTCCTTCAAGAAAGGCAAGAAGGAGAATCAGGGGAACTACAGGCTGGTCAGCCTCACTTTGATCCCTGGGGAGGTGATGGAGCAACTAATTCTGGAAAAGCATTGCCAGCAGGTTCCCCTCTTCTCAGTCCTGGTGAGGCCACATCTGGAGTGCTGTGTCCAGTACTGGGCTCCCCAGTACGGGAGAGACATGGATATGCTGGAGTGAGTCCAGCAAACGGCCACAAAGATAATAAAGGCACAGGAGCATCTGACATACGAGGAGAGGCTGAGACCTGTGACTTTGCGGCCTTGAGAAGGCTCAGGGGGGATCTTATCACTTTGTATAATTGCCTGATGGGACTGCGTAAAGAAGATGGAGCCAGAGTCTTCTCAGCAGTGCCAGCAACAGAACAAGAGGCAATGGGCACAGACCGAAACACAGGAAATTCCATCTGAACATAAGAAAACACTTTTTTTTACTGTGCAGGTGGCTGAACACTGGGGCAGGTTGCCCAGAGAGCTTGTGGACTCTGTCCTTGGAGTTATTCAAAAGCCATCTGGGCACAGTCCTGGGCAGCCTGCTCTAGCTAACCCTGCTTTGAGCAGGGGGGCTGCACTAGATCATCTCCAGAGGCCCCTTCCAACTATTGTGCGATTCTGCGATTTTGCCATTCTAACTAGAGAAATTAAAGCTTTTTGAAACATGACAACCCCCTTCATAGTTCTTAAAATATACCTGCTCCATAAAACAATGAAGGTGTAACATCTCTGTATTTGTAGTGTTTCCACATATGGCTTCACAGTGTGTGAATTATGCATTTGACAGAATTCACATTTTAACATTTACAGTACGAAGATGATTGCTAAAGATTTTCCTGGATATGCAAACAATGAAACTACTATTCCTTCCTCAAAACATGCTATGATCTGGCATGCTGAACAAATGTGATAGATACTGATGAAATTGCTCTTTACTGTTTTAAAAAATCAGACATTACTAATGAAATAGTAAGTCTTTACCATTATTTACACAGAATATTTTATGATGTTTACACAGGCAGCTTTTTAACAAAACAGCATTTCCTAGTTTTGCATTTTCGTAACTACTGTTACATTCACTCTCAGGCTTTTATCTTTTTCTTAATTATCACCTAAATTGCCATGCATACCAGCTTCCTTGACTGGAGGTAAAGGTGGTTTCTTTGAAACTCGTAGAGATTTTTACAATTGTGTAGTTTAGTCAATGCTTATTTCACTACTGTCTCAATGTTTTTTTTGCTGTGAGTGAAAAAGAATTCAAAATGCAAGCGGCTAAAATACCCAGCTAACTGTGTTTTACCTTTCCCCCTTTGAAATCTACCTAGTAGCCATTCTTTATCTGATAGGCCTGCAAGTGGAGCCAAAGCAGAGAAAAATTGCAGTGTCTAAAAACTCAAATATCTTATAAAAGGACAAGATCCTGAATTTGCAAGGGGGTGAGGAGATGGTTTAACTTTCAGCATTTCTCATCTATTCTATTGAGCCTAATCACTTCAACATTGGTGATGAAGACCAACAACTGTATCCCTCAGTGCGTATTGTACAGTATCAGCTCCACAATACTGTACACTGATAGCTAATTTTGGATATACTGTTAAAGACTGTCTTGACTAATTAGTGATAATAATGAATAAGAACAAACCATTAGCATATACTGTTAATGAATACTAATCTAGTAAAGTTTTGAGGTTTAAAACTGATGTAACAGATTATATATTATATCCCCAACACATTAAATATGTATATGTGCGCATATACACACACATACACCTTCTGTTATAAGGCAGGTGACAATGTTTTTGTTTGTTCAGTATTAGTATGCCAGTCACCACACACAGTATTGCTTCACAAGCAGCTGACCAATGCTTGCATATATACACGCACCTGTAATGGCAAATTTGTGAAGAATTCTGCATCACACCTGAAGGTGCACTAGCACAGCAAGTCACTTCCTACCAGTCAGGCCTGCTTGCATCTCCTGCTCAAGAGACTGGCTTTGTTTCTAAAGATACTTGCAGTGATCTCCTCCCTATGCACCACACGTCTCTCTGAATCTGCAGGATGGCACATTCCTACTACCTCAGCGCAGGGCTGGGGCCCGTGCACCCAAACTGCACCCCACTGCATGAAACAAGGGGCCGTGAAGAACAAGGCCAAGCCACGCAGGAGCACCCCATCCCACAGAGCAGCGCTCCAGGCTGCCCGCTGAACCTTGCTCTCCTCAGACACGCAAGTGCCGCAGAGACAGTCAGGCAGCGCAGGGAGCTGCGGGGGATCCGCCTTCCCCTTCCCGCGCAGCCCCAGACGAGCGGCCGCTCTCCTCCCGTGCCAGCCTCCCCCGGCGCCTCGGCCCCGCAACCGCCACAGCAACGGCCACGGCCCAGCGCCCGCCCCGCCCGCGGGAGGGGCAGGGGGCCCGGCGTGCAGGCGCCCAACGGCTGGGAGCAGCGCGGCTCGTGAGGGGGGCTCGTGTGTCGGCGCCACAATTCAAGCGGCGCGACGGGGGGCGGAGGCGGTTGCGAACGACGGCGGAGCGCGCGCGGGTTGCGGAGCCCGCCGGGCGGCTCCCCTGCCGCGCGCGCATGCACCCGCCTCCCGCGCCCCCTTTGCCCGCCAACCGTTGGGCGGCGCGGTGAAGGCGCCATTTTAGCGCAAGGGGGCGCCCGCTGCCGCGGTGACGGGAGGTGGGGGCGCGCAGGGAGCCTCCGTGCTAGATGGAGAGTTTAAGTTCTGAAAATCCGTAATACATCTCACGTAAAACTTTTAGAAGCAAACGTTTTAACACAGATAGTAGAAAAGTCAGTGCTGTACCTGCCAAAATCAATGCTTTGCCTTAAAAAAAAATGCAAATTGCCTTTGCATGTTGTGTTTAGCCTGCGTGTGTGTGGATGCCTGAGTGATAATTAAAATTGTTCAGAAGTTGCAAAGATTTTGCTAGTGATGTGGTATCTTGCAGATCCGCGTGCATATTTGTAACCATCGACATTTTAAAATAATGGAAACAATAGGCTACTTTTAGAAAGTGCCGAGTTCCTCCTGCTTCTGTCAAAGCCAATGGCAAAACAAGTGTTGCTTAAGAGATTTTCAGCATTTTGCAGGATCAAACCCACGGACAGCTTTATAGACTCTCATCATTTTTATAAAAAACATTTTGCCCAGAAATAATAGCTGTGATAAGATGGGTTTTCACCGTTGATTACCTTCTCTGCAGTCTCCTTAAATGATGGTATCATGTCCATTGCTATAACAGAAACATCATAATGATTATTTCTTAGTACAAGCAGTACTCAATATGAGACTGTAAGGAAGTACCAAAGGCAACCACCCATTTGCTTTTCAGAAGGTTATTTTCTGAACAAATGTTATGCCCTCTTACTGGAAAGTACTAAGCATGCACAGCTTTCTTCTTTGAGTTGCAGGTCATCCACTCTCTTTGAGCCAGGCCTGCAGATAAAAAATAGCTTACCTGTGTCAACACTTGTTAAGCCTCATAGGCCTGAACTTTCAGATTTTTATATTGCATTCAGAATGATGCATTTATATCAAATGTTCTTATGGGCATTTTTTATTAAACTTTCCTTCCCTATATCCAGTAGCTACACCTAATCAAAGCTGGCTGACAAGCTCACCTGTCTGGTACTTTGTTTGATTTAGGTCAACTTGTATGTAAGCCTTCAGGATGATCCTGAAGTGTGATAAGATCAAAGTCTGAGTTAGATGTGTATGTACAGTCTGTCACTCCAAATTTATTTGTGTGTAACAAATTAAAATCTGGCTCTTGATTTTCAAGTAAAAGAATATCTTTTCTTTCTTTTGATTAAGTTCTGACTTGCTTGTAAGGATTTGGGAAAATGTCTAACAGTTCCAGGTAGATCAAAATATGAATAAATACATTTTTGGCAAGCTCTGTTTCTTGAGTGTGCATTATCTAATATACTATACTGTTTACAACTCCAGGAAGCACAATGGTCTTTTCATAATGTAAAAGTAATCAGAGCTATCTGAAGAACTTTTAACTCACTGTTAATGCAATGCAGATAACAGGAGAGCATAAGTTAGCATGCTAAGAGAATTGAACAACCACTCACTGTACATACCAGTTACAGAAATAGAAGAAATCTTGGAAGTGGTCACTGTAACACTGAGGTGTCATGATGTGACTGTTGAAGTTGTGAATTAATATCATTGTCTGTTTTTGGCAGGCTAGGTAATGGTGGCAATGGACTTAGAGGTGTAAGTGGGCTGAGGGGTAGTGGTTGACTAAGTGATATTGGTGGATCAAGTGGTTGTTAGGAGGTACCTGGAAAGTTTGTAAGCCAAAGGAGATATCACACAGAAAAATCTGTAAACGTAAGAAACTGAACACATGTAGAAAGTTAAAGTTTTTGTAAAACAGTGACTTAGTAATATTATACAAGAGATCCCTGTAAATCAGTCTAGCCAGTCTTTTTCTTCTTTCACAGATGTAATATGCAAGTATTTTTCTTGCATGGGATATTTATCATACCTAAACAGCATGACAGGGAAACAATCATACTACTGTTTTACAGTCATTCAGTCTTGCCTACCAGCTCTTCCCCTGTGCATTTCCTGTGGAAAGACCTAACTTCTAGTTTCTAGACCTGAAGGCTAGAAAAGCCAGGAGTGTAAGGAAAAGTTGTAAGAAAAAAAAAACAAACAAAATCATCCTGACAAAATTAGGATCAATGTTACAAATGTCTTATCTTTGGGCAGTGCTAGCAAGTTCCATAGAGTCACTGCTACCTTACATTGTTTTAAATTAGATAAAATTCTGAATCATGGGGAACAATTTACCATGGAACAGCCAAGCTTTCAGATAAGAACATATTTTACTTTTGTAAACCCTCCCCTCAACAGAACTCCAAGAATAATTCCTATATCATTAATTTACTTTTCAACATAACATTGATTTTACTAAGGTTGCATATATATTAAGACTATCAGATAAAGGGAATTCTGCCATCAATCTTACTCCCACTGGAATAGGAATAGGAAAAGGAAAAGGAATGCAATAATGGCCAAAACTATCTGGTTATGTTTCTTAAGTATAATGTTCAGGAGGAGAAATAAAACTGCATAAGTGTTGTGGACTGGTGATGCTAGTTTAGGAGAGCGTTTTAACACATGAAGTTAAGTAGGTACTTCACACCTAACAGAAACTAAACTTTGCCTGAATGTCTGGAAGACTACTATTTTACTGAGATTCATATTGACAAAAAAGTGAATCACATTGATCTTTCTGAATTCATTTCTGAAAATAAGCAAAAAATTTCCCTTTGAGTGTATGTTAAACAGTAGGTTAAAAAGGTCTTCCAACAACTTCCAGCATGGTGAAAGTTCAACTAAAGTAATGCTGTCTTAAAGGCAGAGCTTATATCATTTACTCAGTAGTGGACTATCTTGCCAAGATTAAAGAATGGAATGCTGTTCCACAAGTCTGGCTGACACCTAATCTCTTTAATTTTTATTTTATTTTACCCAGTATTTTCTTCTTCCTCCCTTAAAGAAAGTGTTTATGAACTATTTAGAATAAAAATATCTAGATCTAAAATCCAAGATTAATAATAGAACAGACTGATAACAAAATCCTTAAATACTAAGTAGTGGAATAGAATGTTCTTGAGAAAGAGTAATTATTTTTCTAAGAAGGAACTGATGTGAAGCACAGGCGTGTTATATAACTAGAATTTCTCCAAGCAGGCAATATGAAATGGCTTTTGTGTATGTAGGGCTTTTAGGAGAAAAGAATTTAGAGCTGTTTACTTCTGCATTATTTATATAACCTTGTGATATCTGGATACTACAATATATTTTTATATGTAGAATGGAGTCTTATTTTACATCATTCAAATGTCTGTTATTACTCACGTTTTCCTGAAATTGACAAAAACTAAAATGAAGAAAAACTATTTTGATCTTAGTTCCATATTGAAGATCACACTCTGTTTCTGCTTTTTCATTTATAACATCTAAAATGCTCCTACAGAATGCTCTTCCTGCAAGTGTGGTTTAAAATGTCAGAAGCCTTATTTTGTTTTTAAGAATAATGGCTTTGGTAAAAAAAAGTAACACTGTTTCCAGTACAGATGTGAACAGCAAAATAACTAAGAAACAATCGATAAATAAGATTATGTAAGACCTCAGAAAGAAACTGGTAGAAACCATGCTTCTGAGACATTAAATAGTAAAAATACTGAAATTACCCTGCATGAACACTTTAATAACCATCATTCATTTCTGTTTCTTCATTGCTATCATCTGCATATGGAGTACTGTGTTCAGATTTGGGCTCTCCAGTACAAGAAAGACATTGGCATACAGGACTGAGTCCAGCAGAAGGTCACCAAGATGGTCAGGGTGCTGGAGCACATGACATCCAAGGAGAGGCTGAGGAAACTGAGTTTCTTCAATGTGGAGAAGGAAAGGGTCAAGGGAAACTTAAGGCAGTCTTCAGCTTCTATGCTGAGTGGGTGTAGGGAAGATGGAACTAGACTTTTCCTGAAGGCATGCCACAAAAGGACAAAAGACAACAGTCTCAATTGGCAACAAAAGAAATTTTGACTACATATAAAGACTTTTTTTTTTACCATGAGGATACATAAACACTAGAATAGAGGTCCATAGAGGTTGTGGAATCTCCAGCCTTGGAGTTATCCAGAGCTTAACTGAACACATCCCTGAACAACCTGTTGTAGTTGACCTACTTTGAGCAGGGAGTTGGACCAGCTGACCTTCAGAGATCCCTTCCAACCTAAATTATTCTACGATTCTATGACTGTGGCATGACATACCCTAAGAAACACTTTGAAGTAACATTCATTAGGGTGGAACAGTTGGAGTGCTACACTCATGTGCCATGCCTTAAATACATATAATGTAGAGATACTCTATTCACTACTTGAAAACAAGAATATGTCAAAAATGGTCAGGAAGAAAGGAATGAGCTTTTCTTCTCTTCTTCTCAGAGATACAACTATTTATCAGTGCACCACAGACTGCATGTCTGCATGATGCATTGACTCGCATCTCGTCTTTCACTGAAGTAGTAAAATATGCCAGGGCAAGCTTTTTAAGAAAACCACTTTCTCAGTTCCCCATCTTAATAATATCACATTGACACAGCCTAAGGCAGATCCAGTTGGATGAACTGTTTGTATGTTAGGCTAAACTGTCTTCAAATTATACTAGTTGATCCAAACAATTTCTTCTGCCTACAAACCACATTTTGCGATGCATATGCGATGCATATGCCATAATGCATAAGCAAATGCCGTATTGGAACATGTGGCAGTGAATGAGATAGATGAGAATATCTTAAGATAACATGGACACCGAACTAAACTATTCTGCATCATCAAACCATGACTTTCAACTCTAAGATGTGCATATCACTCCAGGGATAGAGAAACTTTAGCCAAGGAGATAGGAAGGACATTCCAGATTAAATCAGAGGAAAAAATCACACCTGTTTATGTCATGATGGGTTTAAACAATTGGAAGTTCTCATTCAAGACAATGACAAGATTGAAGGGTCAAGCTGGTCCAAAGCTAAACAGTTAGGCTATTCCACACGGTTGGCTCTTCCAGAGGAAGGAAGTGAGTGAGTTAGGAGTCTGATTGACCCAAGTGTACATGTGTATGCTTGAGTATGCTAAGTTAGGGAGGAAGAAAGCTGGCAAACAGCTGCTGTGTGAAAGATCCTGAGCAGAAGAGATACAGCTCCTTTGGGCATAGGTTTAACTACAAAGTTGGGTCTAGAAATCACAAGTAAAGAAACTCTCTGCTGTTGCTTGTTCATGATGTGTTCCAGAAGAAAAGGTGTTTGTATTCATTCTTCATAATTAAACAAAATCAACACGAGAAATATTTGACTTAAACAAACAAGAAACAATGCAGTGAAGTGAGTTAGATCATAACTCTGTTTACCCAAATATATAGTGGTATTAATTTTTAAATAAAATTGCCCTGAAAATACTTGTTTCACCATATATTGTGGATCATCCTACATGACTGCCCAGAAGACATCACTGATTTTGCGTGCATTTGGGTGCAAGATGTGGGTAGTGTACAGTCTCTTTTGTTCCTGGTCAGGAAGGAAAGCTGACAGCTGATGATAACTGGGCATTACATACCAGATGTGGAGGGAAGTTCTCCTCCCTAGCCCTAAAGCACTGCTCATTTTATATTCAGGAGACAGGAAGCTGAGGGAAGAGATGATAGGCATGTTTACCCCATTGATGGATCCAGTACACCTGAGGAAGGCCATGTAAACAAGGTGCCTGCATATACTGCAAGCCAAGGAGCCAGTGTGCCTTGACATGGGCTATTGTCCTTCCATCCCAAACTGATGAACAATGGAGTAATGGATCTTGAGGGTTGCCACCTTCTCAGTGACCAAAGCCATTCCCTTTCCAGTGGTTGGTGACAATCTTCTGTTGATTCACTGGTTCACCACAGAAGCGATGAGTTCAGAGCAGATTTCTATAAATGCTTTCTATAAAAGATTCCTATAAATCCTTTCCTGTTGTTCTTCCCCCAGCGATGATCTTCTCACATTTGCAGCCTAATATTCTGCTGCCACTCATCACTCCCCGATAGACCCATATGCTATGAGTCTACAAGACTTTTGCTTGTTGTATGTCCTTCTGTCCATTGCACCCTCTCTCTCAGTGTAGTCCGTAGTGAGCATGGAAATTAGATTCATCCATATCACTAACTATTGATGAGCAAGACCCACTTGCAGAACTGATGGCAGATATGAAACTGTTCTGCCCTTCAAGGTGTCCTACAAATGGGTCACAAAACAGGCAAGGTGAAAATAGCATGTTATCTCAGCAGAGGTGTGCTACTTCATAAGGGGCTTTTTTCAATATAGTGATTGATCTTGGAAAAGGAAAGTCAGTCCCCTTAAGGGTGTCCAACTCAAGACATCCCATAACAGAGCAGAACAGGAATCCCACAGCTACTCAGGAGATGAACAGATGGGTGAACACAACACAAACCAGAATATCAGGTAGCCGGCATATAGTGCAAGCTAAAATAAACAACATTTTGTGTGTATTGCCTAGTCTGACAGAAATGGGGCCAAGTGCATTCACTTGTTCCACAGCAAATCCATATTGCCAGGAGTTTCTCCTTGGAAAACACAAAAAAAGCTTCTCAAACTTTGGGAATATTCATTAGGCTACAATTCCTAATTAATATGGAAAGCTTTCATATAGGATTGTGCCCCAGTCTGCATACAGAAAACTCTAGGCAATTTGCTGGATATTTTCAAATATTATTTTTACAGTGATCAGTATGATCAACTAAAAAAAAATCAACACTGTGGGTGTTAAACGTTATTCCATGAAATCACCAGGGGAATATGATTCAAAAATGAAGACAGAAAGCTGTCCAAGGATTGGAAGAGCAGTCTCCTTCATTTCAGGGACAGAGTATTTGGAAAAAAAGATCATGTTAGCAGCATGTGCTAAGTAGATGCAAATTTTGATGGTCCTTGGGTTTTGTTATGTCTGCTTTTCAGAGACATAGCTCCCAATCTGAAGCCGTAATCTCCAACTTACCCATCAGCTCTTTAATTATTGTTTATGATACTGTCAAACAGTGCTAGAACACCAAGATGATTCGAGGGAGTTGTGTTTGGAGTGGGTGTGAAGCTAGTGTCCTTCCAGACTTTATGAGTTATTAGTGAAATCAGCACTCATGTCAGTTCTCTTAGGCTTCAGGAGTATTACATCTGCGACAAAAAATTGATTTTTTTGTCTGGCCACAGTTCCAAGCAAGGCGGGGGGGTCACAACTCAAATGAATGGGTGGGCCACTGAAAATTTTGATTTCCTCAGATGGGCCTGCAGGTAGCACCCAGCCCACCCCCTCCCTGGCCAATGCACACCACCACACCTTCACTCCTTCCTTCCCTCATCCCTTCTTCCTGCCACCTCCAGCCTTGGTGGAGTGATGGTCTGCCTTGCCAATCAGGACAGGAAAGCCATGGGCTTGTTTGTGGCATGGCCTTCTGACTGGCTAGTCCGCACCCAGGAACGGTGCCTTCGGGGCAGCCACCATGACTCCCCTCTCTGGGCCTGCTTCCTGCTGCCTCCCTGGTCACAGCCTGTGGTGGGCCTTGGTCTTGCCACCCTATGTGCTTCACACATGTCTGTTGGGCAGTGTCGTAAAACAGATTAATTAAAAAAAACAAGTTATCATTTTAAACCTAAATGTGTTTCGTGATCCACACTAGTGGCCTGCATGGACACCCAAGCTGTTTTGTGGGCAGAGCTGAAGGAGGGACCTGTGAGAGGGCGGGAACCGCTGGGGTGGCAATATCGGCGCTCCTTGCTGGAGACGTGGGTTCAGGGAAGTGTGTCTTTTGCATCCGTGAGCACGCCTTGTTTAAATGATTGTTCTGATCACTTCTTTATGTTATGCTCTCTGGCAGGAAGGAGCTGCTGGTGATAACTTAGCTTTTGTGTAAGGAAACCAAAGGCTGGTGTATAAGACCAAAACTAGCAACAGAGAAAGACACATGTGGCCTCATATTAATCAACCCCCTAATATCACCCTCTGTCTTGTCATTTATGCAGGCTCTGGTGAATTTCAATGGCAATCAGGTACCTGAATTACAACCTTAAACTTTTCCCATAAATAAAACTCCCCATGTTTTGAAATCCACCTTCTTCTTCTTTCATTTGCTTTTGCATAGTTAATACCTCTTCGGCTCTGAGATGTTGAAATGCTTTCTACTGAGTATTTCCTTCTTGTTAGAGATAGAAGACCCAGCACTGCACTGCAGGATATGTCTGAGGTTATATCTGCCTTGCCATAAGGAATGTTTTTGCACTAAGTAGTTTGCTGTGATGTTTCTCAGATTAAATTTTATGTCAAATTTTAGAAAACATTGGACTATTTTAATTTTAAAATTGTGGATTTCCTTTGTCTGCAAATCCTTTTTTCATACAGAACTAGAAGGCATCTCTTGGCTATCAGGGCTAATCCCCTGCTATCAGGCACTTAATAGAAAGTCTATTCCAGAGCCTGATTGTCCTAATAAAGACAACTGTATTGTAAATACTAGTAAGGAACTGCCTTCTGATTTTCAGCCTAAAACTAATAATGTTTAATAAATATACGTTTGCTCATGTGCCAACATTGTCTTTTTCTTTGAAAAGTTTATTTTTTGAGGGTTTGTTCTCAATGTATTTTTTGACAGTAGTCATATTCCCTCTCAGTGTCATTTGCTAGAATAAACAAGCCAAACTCCCATGGGCTCCTACAGATCTTTTTTTGCACCTTTCTGCGCATTTTTCTTGAATACAGGTGACCAACATGTACACCATATTTAAGAAGTCTCTCCAGAACTTCTCATAATAGTTCTAATACATCTCTGTCTTGACTTCAGCTGATGCATCCTAGGATTACATTTGCCCTTTGTGCAGCTACTAGGCCTCTCAGCTCATGGCCATCCTGTGAACAGCAAGTACTTCTTTGTCCTGGCTCTCAACTGTTTCCAAATGATGAATTTATGCTACAAATCTTTGTGACAAGCTTCCAGATAAATGACACTGTATTTTGTAGTGATAAGTTTAATCTCAGTCCTATTACTCAAGTTCTCAAGGCTGCCCAGGTCTTCCAAATATTTTTCAGACATTTTTAACTGGCTTCTAACTAGCAAAAATAGGAAAGAAATCATGAAATAGAAGAGAAAAAACATCTTATATATCGTTTTATTTTTTAAATTGTTTACCCTAATTTCTGTCATTAGTTTGACCTTTGCTTCCTTCTTTAGTCTTTTACAGGAAAGAAAGTGGTCATGTGAGAGAGATAGTGTACAATGATGAAAAATTGAACCCGTAAGTACGCCAAAATGTTAAAATATTGAATTGTTGACTTAAAAAATAAAATGACATTTTATGTTGCAACAAAACAGGAGTTTTTATTTTAAAATATTCCATTTGAAAAATCCTTATATTGATGTTTCCCCAGAAAAAGTTTCAGGAAAGAAAATCACTCCATTGTTCTAAGAATATATTATATTACCTTTAAAAAATTTAGACTAATGGAGCACGTATGTAGCATGAATGAAGAACTAGAAAAAGGGAAAAACACTGTGGAGGAAATCATAATCTGATGATGAGGGACCTCTAGTGGTAAGAATATTTCCAATAAAAAAAGCTCATGGTTATGCTTGTTCATAATTTTATATCGAATCATTACTGCAGTTTCAGATTTTAAGTTCAAATTATATGATGTTTTTGTTTTATTTTTGTACATAAGGTAAATGCAGAAAATATAACTTGATTAGAGACATATTAATAACTGGTTTAGGCTTACAATGGCATTTCCCTTTAAGTTCCCTGAGACTTAAAGCAGATGCTGTCAATTTGGAAATTATTTGTGTTTTTTTAATGTGCTATCATTACAAATAATAAAAAAAAAYAGAATACTGAAAGACAGCAGATTGATTTCAAACATTTAGCAGCTTTTTGTATAAATAAAACAGGAGAGAAACATTCCCCCAGCTATGCTCTTTGTTTTTCATTCATTTATCACAAAATTGTGATTTTCTTCTAGGAGGAGGAACAGCTTGATAGGACACACTGAAATAAAGCTGTTTAACAAAAAGGAGTTGAAAGCACATGAAGATATGAAACCTACGTCTGTGTCTCATTTGTTATGGCTGTGCTAATATTTGTTTGTTCTCAGTCCCAAGTATTTTTTTGAAAAGCAGCAAAAAAGGTATTTGGTTACTTTTGGGGTATCTTTCAACCATTCTAGAAGATAACCAGCTATAAGATATTCAGATTCCTAGTTCTTTTCAATCATACTTCAAAATAATTTAATATTTTAGATACAAATTTTGAACAGACCACATTTTAAAAGAATTTTACAAATAGATTGCTGATAGTTCTTTATCAGCAGTTTTTCTAAGCAAAAAAAAATATATATATGCCCACTAGTCTATAGGTCCACTAAATATCCAAATGCATCTTGCATGCAAATAAACCCTAACAGCTCCCGGGGCTTTTATTCACACTGTAAAAGACAGAGTAAACTAGGTTACAGGAAAATAGCTACACTTATAGAGCACCAGTTTTCATGTCTGAAGAAGAATGTGCTGCTGTAGATGTGCACACTCATAAATTTCTACTCAGGAGATTATATAAGAGAGTCCATCACAGGAGGGATTATATATCGATTATATAGGATTATATGAGGGAATATATGAGGGATATAGGCGATTATATGAGGGAATACCAATTCTGGACTGAATGGTGAGAGTCTCAGGATCCAGCTAGCCAGTTCGGCACCACGCTCAAGGTAGCTGTATAGCTCAGGTGCAGCATAAGGCAAACTCGGGGGCTGACTAGATCCATAAACATACAGCCGTATTCACCCATGAGGTGAACAGAGAATTGTTCTAAAAGCAGGAGTCAGAAGCACGAATGGCTTGACAAAAGTCATGTTTGGTCAATTCAGATATCTCTGTGTTCATGGCCATGTTTATCCACAAGCCATAAAATCTTCCTCAGGTAGCAAAGTTTGTCATACTCTGAATTGAACTTAGTCCCCGAAGTCTAACGAATGCATCAGCACTGTTTCTATTTTTGCCACTTTTTTTTTTGAAAAGCTTTTACATTTCTTTAAATTACCTTAACAAAAACAACAAAACAGATATCCATGCACGTGTAAAGTCTTCCTAACTTTTGTCATATTTAGCAGTGTCTAGATGCCCTAGTACCTAGATGCCTTGGACTGTAATCTTTCCATAACTGAACAGCTCCAACATAAAGCCCCAGACTGGCAGATGCTTTCATGAGGAAGCCAGCTGGTCAGAGGCTGCTGCAGGTATGTGTAGCAAGGAATGCCAAGAGGTTAGCTTAAATGGAGATAAAAAGCACCAAAGACACAATTCTCCATCTTTGTTCTTGACTTCAGCAGCAGATTGTAGATGCATGACAAATACAATTAAAGGAAAGATAATATTACCACAGCTGTGGAGATCAGATATGACAAAATATGCAGGCCCTGATAGTTCTGTTTCTTTTTATCTTATTTATAGCTTTCTTTTTTTATTTTATTTTTATTTATATCTTTCTTTTATCTTATTTTTATTTTAAATTATGGAAAGTCATGACTAGCATGACCTGACTCATGACTAGCACAGCACTGAAACTGAAATTTGAAAGAAAAATGCATAAACTATTCTGTTATACAAGCGGAGGAAAAATACATATCATCTTAGTAGAATACAGAAAGGAGTGTATATACATATACATATACGACCTACGTATTGACCTTCAGCTTTAACGTTATATGATGGCAGAATCATACACAGGATTTTGGGGCCAATCCTCTTGCACTTAGTCATGTACCTTGGTGGTTAGGGCCTGGCCCTTGAGAAGTGGAAGACCTGAATTTTAGTTCAAGTTTCTGCTGAAAAGGGACTGGAAGACATAAAGATTGCCTGAGAAATGGCAGAGAAATGCCTATTTTACATTCCTAAATCAAATCCTCCAAGGATAAATTGTGGTAATTGCAAAGGAAGATAAACAGAGCTTGAATGAGAGAACTGTGACAGGGAAAAACAATATCTGAAAAAAGCGTGTGTGTGTGACAGAGAGGATTGAGCCATGATGCTCTGTGAGGAACAGGCAAGGATAGACATAAGCAGTTTCTTGTGGCAGGATGATGGCAGGGCCAGGCCTGCRACACGTTTGCACCAACAAGGCCAGGAGATCACTTTTCCCTCAGGCAAATGAGCCAAAATTACTGTGAGCCATTTGCTGCTGAGGGAAACACCTCTTGGGTTTGATTCCRGCACCTGCCATGCAGAAAGAGGAAGTGAGAGTCACAAAAAAAAAAGAAACAACCAGGATGTGCCAACTGCGACCAGTCCTGCAGGTGAGTTTAGAGCTGTTTAGCTTGAGACGTGGGCAAAGATAAGCAGGGCAGGAGAACTCCTTAGGCATGGGAGCTGTTAGCGTGGAGAAACCAAGCCCTTACACAAACACGAGCTCACAGCCGTGCAGACACAAAGCTGGGAGAAATGAAAAGCAGAGGGCTCAGAGCCGCTCTGACGCTCCGGACTGCAGGAAGCCTGTGCTGTTGCAGGGGAAGGCAGAGCGACGAGACGGGGACCCAGCGAGAGCCCACGGGCGCCCGCTGCCCGCGGAGCCGGCCCGCGGCAGGGGCAGGGCGCTGCAGCGGCTGCGGGAAACCCTCCCGATCTACCGGGCTGAGCAGCAGGCACGTGGCGGCGCCGGCTCTCCGAGCAGCGCCGTGCTCATTTGCTCCGCTCCCGCCGCCCTGGGAGCCGGGCAGCGCGGCTCAGCACCTCGCGGCGCCCCGGGCCGCCCTCGCCAGGGCAAGCGCGCCGGAGGAGACGGGGGCGCCGCGCCGCGCAGCTGAGCCGCGGCCCGGGCGACC
>NW_020449330.1:221325-262262 GCF_003343035.1 Apteryx rowi | reverse complement strand
TTCGGCCCGGCCGGGGGGCTCCGGGCTCGGGGCGGGGAGCCGAAGGGGAAGGAAGAAACCAGCGTTCTGTGTCCTGTGGGTCGCCCACGGAGCGGCGGGGATGCGGTGGGGGAAGCTGCGCCCCCGCAGCCTTGCTGCGCTGCGCGGCGCACGCTGCCCCCAGCCGCGGCGGCCCCGTCGCGGGGCTCGGCCGGGCTCTGCCGCCTGCCGTCGCGCTCCCGTGAGCCTTCCCAGCCTGCCGCCAAGTCCTGCCTCGAAATGCAGCGCGCACCCCTGCTCGCGGGCGGGTTGTGCGCGGCGGCCCGTGGGAGCCTGCGGTGCTCGGCGAGCCGGGCTCGGCGCTGAGCYTCGGGCCGGGGTCGGGGGCCATCGCTCCCGCCGGAGAGAGACCTGCAGCCCCCTGGGCTGCTGCTGGTCAAAGGCTGCACGGACAGAGCCATCTCATGCCTTTGAAGGGTCACTGCAGCTACGTGCTGAATTACTGAGTGATCTATCTGATTTTTTTTTCTTTTGTAGGTTTAGGATATAAATGTTTCACTGTTGTTCTCTTTACGAAATCTGTAAATGAAGAATGATTTCAAAACCTCCAGTGAGAGTGTACTCTCACACCTGCGCACATACGCTTCAGTTCTTTAATATTTCTCACTTTAATTTTATTTTTCTCTTTTCCTCTTTTGCTATACCTCTTCTATCAACATTGCTGCGAAGGACAGGTGATAAAAAGGGGAAGAAGAAAACAGAACAAGGTGGCTGAGAGGAAGCTTGGAGTCCAGAATGATCAAGATCCCCTTCTCCTGCTTCCTTGAATCAGCTTATAACTTTAAAATGTATCAATTAGAACAAGCATTGGTTAAGCATGAAAAGCTGAGGGAAAGGTCTTAAAAGTTCTGCAGTCCTTGCATGCGTTCCAAAGCTTATACTTGCAAAGTACTACTTTTAGTGAGTGTAGTAATACCTCATACTACTTCCAGCTTTCCTTTCAAGACTAGCATTCACTTACAGATTCAGTTTTCATCTGGAAAAAATCTGTTTGAAAGGCTTTTTGGGGGTTCCAGGTTTGCTCTTTAATAACTACTGCATCAAATACCCCTAGCTGACAAATACAAGGTGTTGGTTCTGCTGCCAGCCTTGCACTTACAGTCTGGAGTTTGAAGGCTAGACTGTGCAGAGGGATGCACTGGCCAAGCAGAAACTTGTTTCGAGAGTAAGGCCTGCCTTTCTTTCTTTTTCTTTTTTCTTTTTTTTTCTTTTTCTTTTTTTCCTTATAATGACTTCTTATGTAAAGCTTTTCAACATGGTGGAGGTCTGAGATTCAGGATAAATTTTTCTCTTTTCATTCCTCTGCCTGTCAGGAATGCCCAAATCCACAAGATAGGACCTTAATGAACTGTTCAGTAACCTCAGCTCTGAGGTTTGTTGCCAAAAGACATAACTAAGTAATTCTATTGATGATACCTGAAAGAAAATAAATAGCTCTAGATGTCTTTGGCAGAGCTTTATCTGAGACATTGAATGTGAATTTTGATTTTTTTTTTTTCATGAAGCTGGTGTCTCAGTTGAGGTTATTTCAAAACTTTCTTATAGGCCTTTTTGAGTCTTGTGAAAGCTTAGTAATTGTATGTAGAAAACAAAATGGATTTTTCTTTTCCTTTTTTTTGAGTAAAACCCATAGGAGTAAGACTTTCTGGTTCTTGAAACAAAACCTGTTTTTATTTTCATTTCCTTATCCTCTACAAATTAATTTGAGCTCAGTTTTGAAGCAGAATGTTGAGACACTTAATTTTGAAAATGTTAATTTTCAAAAATTTTTTTTCTGTTCAGAGCTATCTGCTAGTCAATTGGAATATGGCTTCAGTCTGAACCTCCATTTTCTTATAACTGTTCACATGAAAATGGGAGATTATTCAAATGAAATGGTCTCAATTCTTTTTTCCATTCAAGAAGGGTTCATTAGTTAAAGTTGAAATGTGAGTAAACTATTTACATGAAGAATGTTGCCAAACTTTACCTGTTAGGGTTTAACTGGTGGCATAAATGATCTTAATTTTTGAAAAGAAAGCATCAAATTACAGCATTTGTTTTAGTGAAAAAAATCATACTGAAATTATAGGATTTATTAATATAATTGCCAATAAAATTGTTAAGTGTGGGCTTTTTAGATTTTCTTTAAAATACATTCAGAGTCTGTATCTGAGGAAATTAATATCTTGGTGTATTTTTTCTGTTTCATGTGGATCCAAAGAAAGCCAGTCTGACTTTCTCAAAATGGCAAGAGCTGCACATTTAATTGGCTAGTTCAGCATTATCTTCAGACCAATTTGTGGCCAGTTTTCATCTGTTCTAGGAATTCCAAAATGACTCCAAGTTTTACTCATAGCCATAGGTATAGTTAAATAAGATATACCTTCTTAAGGTAGAGGAGGAAAAATTACCTACTAGTCAATTAGCAATTACTAAAAATTACGTATATACATATATATGTATATGTATGTACTAGCAGGAATTATAGAGCTGAAAGACCATTTCAGACCACTTACTTTGAGTCATCTAAGAGTCCAAAGTGATTTAATCCTTACCAGCACATTAAAAAAAAGAGCAGAGAGGACCAAGTTCCATCATGGAAAAGTTAATTATTAATATATTTAAAAAACAATGATAAATTATTAATAAGCAAATCACAGGAATCAATAGTCATGTCAATATTAGAATGAATGGAAAGTCATGTTTTTGAGATTGGAGTGTTTTTCTCTTCAATTTTGTCTTGCAAAATGAAACCAATAGGATTTATTGATTTTAATTCTCTCAAATTCTCTCAAATTCTGCAGAATTTTATAGAAAATAGTATACTTTATGAAAAAGTTTTTTAATTTGTCTATGGAATTTTAGTGGGCACTTGAGCTTGCGTGTAACACGGGTAATCTTCCTCTGTTCAAACATCCGTCTCGCTCCCTTGAGCACAGTGCACTGCACTGGGAGCAGCACACTGGCAAGTCACAGGAGGAGAGACGATGTTGTTGCTTCGTGGTGAGACTTGTGCATGATACTGGTGTCTGTGAGGGTGAGTGCAAGAGGTTGCTAATATGCACACAATGGAGAAAGCTGCCAGAAACACAGCGTGTTGGAATTCATAGAAGACATTTTTTGAGGGCAGATTTCCACTATCAGTGAACAGTGTCTTTATTCAGCTCTTTTGATCTTAACATTTTGAATCTGTTTAGTAGGGAGAGAGAGCGAGGGGGAAAAAAAAAAGCCTGAATTAAAATGGAGAAAAGTAAAGAAGGGAATTAGACAGGATGAAGACCAAATTTTTGCCTTGCCAGAAGTGTTCAGTACTGTAGAAATAAATACTGTGGGAATGCCTAGATATACATTAACTAAATGGAGACAATTGCTGGTGGAATAACCACTAAGTAAACAATTCTGGAAATTCTTGACCTGATTCTCTTCCCATATGCAAAAATGCAATCAGATAATTCTCTAGGAACTTTAAACTGGAGAAGCTTAATTATTATAAAAGCTGAGGATCAGACTCAATGGATTTACTCCACTGCAAGGGGACAAGCAGGTCTTCTTTGATTTTTAATAGATGATGGATGGTTGAAGCTGATCAATCCTTAGCAAGTACGAATGGCAACAGATTTCTACCTTTTCACCCTGTCTCTGGAATATGATAACTACCCAGTTTGCCAAAGTGCTGTGCACCTGGACTCTAGGCCTCTGCTGCAGAGAGGGTGCAATCAATGCAAAGAAGCACAGAGCAAAGCTCTCTGAGCAAAGCTGCTCCCTGCATATCCTGGGAGAAGGCGCGCAAAGACTTGCCCATGTTCAACAGACCAGGTTCTCACAGGGTCATATTGCCTGTACTTCTCCACATCTCTGTGGCAGCACTGAGGAAACAGGCGAAGGGCGGTTCACACCCAGAAAAGTGGAGTGTCTGCCAGAAAAGGCAGCTTTGACCCTTACTGGTAATTCTTAGAAAGGAGCCATAGGAACATATAGATTTGTTGCATGTATGGAGCCCCTAAGGGCTTATGTATTGACAAGGACTGTTCATTTTGTGGGCTACATGGACTTCACAGCTCTGCTAGAATAAAATTGCAGCTGTCTTGTGCAATCACACCTCTAACTGGGTTTGATCCCCACCTCCATACCCTCACCCCAGCTAGTCCAAGCAATAGAGCGACTTTGGCGTACTAAGCTTGCTAAAGGCTTACTGCTTGTCTCCTGCTGGGAAGCTAAAGAAGAAATATTTTCTGCTAAATTCAAGCAGGGACCTCTTTATTAGATTAATAAGAAGTATATATGCATTTTTTTAATTCCTGAAACCACATTTTTCCTCGCTATAGTTCACTGTATTATTTCTGCCTTGAAATTTCTACGGGTCTTTGCCCATCTTCCTACCTCCTACAAAGCTGCCAGACTTCACAGGGCTGGCAAAGGGAGAGCTAGGAAACACTGGTCATGCCTACCTGAGAGGAGCAGTAAGATCTTTGAAATTTTAACTAATCTGTGTCACAGTCTTCTCAATAGCACCTGATGAAGTGGAAAAGGCATTTCTGCACCAATCAGAATGATTAGGCAGAATGCATATGTGGGCTCCACTAATTGGTTCATGAAACAGTGCAATCAGGTCTTCAGTAAAATAAAAAAAAATACAGTATGACAGAGGTACGGTAGCTTCCAAACTTCAAAGGTTTTGCTTTTTTTGCAGTAACTACTTCTTCTTACATATGTGTATTACAGCACTATTTGCAGTTAGTACTGCTCTACAGAGCATCCATGGAAAATTTCTAGCTGAAGCATGGTCTCCATTTCTTTACTCTCTTTTCTCTGTTTACTCTAGTGTTTGCAATGCTAAATATAAGAATCTCCATTCTTTCACCTACAGGAAAGTTATTCACACAAGGGTGAATGTGACTTTATAAAATTTTGACATAATAGATGAATACTTACAAAATGTGTGTGCACTGTTGCTGGGGTGTTCAAGGCAAGCTGTAGTAAAATGCAGGACTAGAACCTCTTGGAATCTGCAGCATGGCTAGACTTCCCATGGATTTGCTGCCTCCTCAGAAGGGAGTTGGAAAGAGAAATGTGTTTAGCAGCATTTTATTTGGGATTGATGAGATGGTTTTAGTTGGCTCTAGCACCTCAGAAGACACTACTCTTGTGGATGAATTTGCCTGGTGACTGGATTGCCCATCATAGCTAGGTGACCTGGCACTTACTACATTAAAGTCATGCACCTGAGAAAAGCAGCCAGTGTTGCTTTCCCCTGCTGTGTCTGAATGCGGCTGTGCCCTGTCATTACAGCGGGGAGCTGTGGTCACAGTACACGTGCAGGCTCCTAATGGGATTCTTGCTTATCTTGCTTGATGACTTTGCATAGCAACAAATAAATCAATTATGCAGACAATTAAATTGCCATCAGCAGTCTTCAGAGTAAACAGATGTGAACCTCTGCAGCCCCATACAGACAGTGTGGCGTTGAGCCAGTCTCACTGTGTAGCCTTTGTGAGTATACAGGCAGAGCCAGGGTTGACAAATCTGCACAGCTCCAGTGGAAAGAAAAATAGCCAACCAAAAGATACACAGAAACCTATGCATACTTCTCTGTCTGTCTAGGAACATCTGAAACAGCCCAGAGCTGCTTTATATTAGGTGGAGAATTACTACTAAAGTAGCATGAGGGKTTTTTTTTAACTTTTCAGCTGTGGGTTGGATTTAGAAGGAATAGTAAAAACTACCATGGTAGTGTCTAAACATGTCAAAAACTAATGTGGTCTTTGGCCAAAATGTGTTCTGATCTCCATCCTCGACTGCAGCAGAATGTGATGGAATATGGCAGAAAAAAAGCCACAACGAGTATTAATGCTTTTGTAGTTCCTTAGCCCTGCTCAGCTAAGGGTTTCAACTCAGTTTCAAAGACTCAGGCCTTGCAAGAGGCTGAAGGCAGTTGTGCCTTATCTCCATGCTGCAGATTTTTGTTGACTTGACTGAAGTCAAAAAGGGAGTAGCTGGAGGACAAAGGATGCAGCTGAGGCCATGGGTATCAAAATCTCTTTTGATAAGAATAGCTCCTCACATTGGCTTGAGCTCGCCCAGGTAAGCTGCTTGTACATACTCACATAGGTATTGCATTCTCTGTTTCTGGTGGCTTGAACTGGCCTGGCCCATTTTTACTGTCTGTCATGAGGGAAGAGTAGCTCTTCTGAGCAGGCAAAACACCGCTTACCAGTAGAACAGAAATTTTACTTCTTATAAATATGAACATTGATAAGGAGTTGAAAATGGACTGTCAATCTGAAAAATGACCTTTTCCCTGTAAAACAAGATAATATTCAAAAACCTTAAATGTTGAATTCTAAACTTACTGTGTTGTCTTTTACATTTACAGGTATATTTTGAAAACAATAATTCTGGGCCAGATGCTTTCCTTATTTATCTGTGGGACTGCTGTTACCAGCCAGTACCTAGCAGAACAATACCAAGTGAATACTCCAATGTTTCAAAGTTTTATCAACTATTCTTTGCTTCTTCTAGTTTATACAACGATGCTGGCATTTAGGACTGGTATGTAAAATATGGGGTGGGAGATTTTGGTTCATCATTTTGTTCTCTTCTACATTTTTCTCTTGGATTTTGAAACAAAATAACTTGTTCAGTACTTGTCCAAGCTTTTTAAACTTCCTGCTGAAATTCTTGCCTTGTAATAACACATGGAAATGAATTTCACAAATTAAGTGTGCATTTCATTTCATCTATTTAAAATTTTCTGCTCTTTGGTTTCATTAAAGTCCTCTGTTATGTTAGGAGAAAATAATCTTTATTGTAACAAATCAGAGGCTATTTAATATTCCTCCTACATCTTATTATTGCACTCTTTAAACAGTCCTAATCTTCTAAGTTTTTTTCTTGTGGTGGAATTTCATGCCTTTCACCATTTTTATTGTTTTCTCAGAGGCTGCTTTTTGTTTTTACTATATCTTTCTTACAATGGTGTAACCAAAATCAAACATCTCAATATTATTTATGCTTCTAAAAAGCAATATCCCTGTGCAGCATTTCTTCTGAAAGAACCATATATTGATTGTTGCTTTTTTCTAAACAGGCAATGACAGTCTTCTGCAAATTCTGAAACAGAGGTGGTGGAAGTATGTTTTTTTGGGACTGGCTGATGTTGAAGCCAATTACATGATTGTAAAAGCATACCAATACACGACCCTTACAAGTGTCCAGGTAAGGACCAATCTCCCTTTCCAGATTGTTGCTTTTCTTACAGTTTTGGACTGGTTTCTGAAATGAGATTTCAGAGGACAGACATAGAAGCTATTTAAATCTGAAAAAAATTGTCAATATCTATTTTCTCTTTGCAATACAGAGAAGAGCATTCTGCATCATGAATAACGTTTCCAGGAAGCAGAGAAAATTGGCTAGTATTACCCAGTGCCAACTCTTGAGTTAAACTCTAAGTATTTTTGACAGAAAGCACTTCTAAAGGTTTGCTGACAACTACTTTTTTTTATTTCATGATGCAAAATAAAGATTTAGGACCAGATAATACTTACTCAGCCCAGGTTCTTGCTGCTGACAGCATGGTACATCTCTTGCCTAGCCCTTGAAGCTGTGGGAGGCATTTCGAGATGTAAGCCCACATGTGAGGAAACACTGCAAGTCAGCTGGTGTTTCTGACCTGTGCAGCGAGGGAGCCAGGTGTGTGGCTCTGGGATGTGGCGCTTCAGTTCTGACCCCTCTCTGCAAGTGGGAAGGGACAGCAGCTTGCCAGGCTTCTGAAGTGACAGGAAACAGTAGCATCCTCTGCAGTGCCGGTGGTTGGTGCTCTCTCACTGCGTCAGGAAAATCTTGCATTTGTAAATAGCTCCGGCAGCAGAAGGACTAAGGCTGTAGTTTCTTTGTCACTACATGCAGACATAAGCTGGTGCTACTGCTGGAAGAGTTAGTGCCGTCCTCCTGCCTCCAGCGGCTTGTTCCTAAGCTTGCACAGCCATCTGTGCAATGCACAGCCCATCACAAGCTGGCTCAGGGAACTGACCGAGGTTAGAAAAAACCCTGTCTTCTGTCAGGAAATTGGTAAGCTGTGTTGTTTCCCTGAATTAGCTTACTGTGTGCCTCCAAAACTGCTTTTGCTGGAGCAAGAGAGGGGACTGCAGAAGCAAGAACTGAATGTTTCAGTGGCTGATCCAGCTTGTGCTCACTCTTCCTTAATGTGGATCTGTGGCTTGGTTCATGGTCCCACTTTTTTGAATGAAAGAATAATGTCCATACAGATTTTGCTGTTAGCTGAAAAGGAGTGTTTAGCTATCAAGTGATTCGCAGAGTCAAAGCGATAAGGGTTAATATTTAAAAGAAGCACCTGAAAAGCAGTTAACTCCTGTGATCTGGGTTCCCCTCAGAAAACTGCCATGACTTTTCCTCGTGCTGTTTAAAGAACAATAACATATGCCTGAAGGATTATCATTGTCACATTTTCCACTTCATACTTATGTATTATAGCTCATTAGGCTTTTAATTTACTTCTGAGTAATATCTAAGAAATTATAGTTTTAACAGTGACATGTTTCTATCTCAAGACCAAGTTAAGCCGATAACTGAAACAGTGTTTGATCATATAATTCACAGCTGAAGAAGCCAGGACTTTGGTCCAAATTCTCAGAAGGAATAAAGCTATTCCCATGACTTCTTCCACAGAAATTAAGAAAGAATAGGTACASTTGGTCTTCTTGCCCAGTCACCAAACTCAGACGTTTGCTGAACCTTCTCATGTGATAACCTTCGGATTGATGCCTCTTTAAGTGTCAATTCAGTGTTATGAATTTGTTGTAACTGCCTGTTGCAGTAAGATTTTTTGAATATCCTATGAAGTAACCAGTTTCCCACCATTGTCAGAAATGAGATTCAGGGCAAAAAGGTCTGTGATTTGCTCCAGCAGCAAGCAGTTCTGCAATTACATTAGTATGTAAGAATGGCCATCCTGGTTCAGAACACCTAGCCTAATATCCTGTCTTCAGTAGCGGCTGTAAATGGATGCCCAGGAAGCACAAAAACAAGGCAGGAATGTATCACACCTTTTCTGAACACAGTGTGATCACTGTTGAAATGCTGGCTGGCTGGAGCTTTAGCTCAGCCTCATGATTTTCTTCAAAGATAAGTTTCCGCTCAGCAAGGAACTTCCATGTATTTTCACACACGCGCAAAAGAAACAAAAACTGTTTTCCTCTAGTTATCAAATGTTAGCATTGCAAGGAAGGGTTTGGGAGATTTTTACAGAGATAACACTGGGATGGCAACTCTCATTTCTCTGTAAATGAAGAAAAAAGTCTCTGGTCCACAACTGCAACTCTTTATTCAGCTCTGGTTGAGACAATGCCAGTGGGACTTCTCATTGCGAGACACATACGTTTCAGTCTTGCGACAGGACTTGGCCGACCTGCTCCGTGTAATGTGTTTGGCCACATATTTCATAGCACAAAACAAGCAGTGTGGTTCCACGTTGTTAATATGTTATTAGGTACAATTAACATTTGCTCTTTACACAGTTCAGGTGGGGGCATTTAATAGGCAGCTGTTGACAGAATATTAGTTCATAGAAGAGTATTAACCACAACAGGAGAAAAAGTAATGTGTGCCCCTGGAGTGCATCTGGAGACTGCCCTATGGGAGCCATACAGGCAAGCGAACAGGATGAGCTGCTGAGCTTTCTTACTCTCTAAGCTGTCTGGAGCTGGCAGTTGTGAGCAAACTAACGACCTCTAACAATCTGTGATAATTGCTTAACCGTTTATTAAAACATCTGTTAATAATTTACCCTATCATTAAAACCTTCCTGCAAGCAGTGTGGTTGAAACCTGGTTTGAGTCAAAATGTAAATCAAATCAATAGGTTATCTTTTTTTTCTTCCTGTGAAAATGCAGGGCAGAATTGAATAAGACGAGAGTTTGCTGAAGCTGTACTGGCACTAGCAATTGGTACCTAGCAGTACTGCCTTAAATGTCATAAAGCCTGAATAAATCTTATTCTTTTAAATGGTTTCATTGACATAAATTCACTGTGATGTTACAGTTGCTTTGCACCTCTTTGATCTTGATCCTACACAGAAGAGAATATTTTCCTCCAGAAAACTCTTTGAACCTAGGAGATGAAGGCAAGGCAAGATCCAGTAGTTGGAAATCAGATTTCTTTTGTTTGTAATTGAGGGTAATTGTCCCCTGGAATAGATTACCAGTGTAAGTTCTTCATCATCTGGTGCCTGTCTGTCCTGAATGCTAGTCTTCTAACCAGGGTGCTGTAGCTCTAGAGTATGTTATTGGTCTGGATGCAGAAATTCCCCATCCAGTGTTAATGAAAGAGATTGTGGCTCATTATCTATGAGACCTTTACACTCTAATTAAACTTTTTTTTTTTAAGGGTTTTGTTCTACTCTTTTGGGTTGAAAAACTGCTTGGAGGTTAGAAAGCTATATGGTAACGTCTCAATAAATGGGGAAGTGAAAGCTTACTTATTAATAGGGGATGATATATCTACTACCAGGGGGATGAAAATTTTCCTTTTTTTATTTTTGCAGTATTTCTTAGCTTCAGTGATTACAATTTCACACCAGAGAAATTTTTGTTTAAGACTCAGCACTTTCAAATATACTTTCTTACTCAGA
The DNA here is from genome assembly GCF_003343035.1 of Apteryx rowi. Classification (NCBI taxonomy): domain Eukaryota; kingdom Metazoa; phylum Chordata; class Aves; order Apterygiformes; family Apterygidae; genus Apteryx; species Apteryx rowi. The sequence goes on along the minus strand of NW_020449330.1, from coordinate 251,596 downwards.
ACAAACTGGTTGAGACCAAAGGTGGAAAAACAGTGTTGTGAGAGCTAAATCATACATTTTGATGAAACAGATAAATGACACTTCTCGTTTGATACCAGGAAAAACAGACACATTCAGGGGAAGTGTTAAAAATGTTCTTAGTCTAGACAAAAGAAAAGAGAGAGAAAAAGGCCTGTGATCAGATAGAAACTCCTAGCATGATACTCTTACCATAGAGCAGAGCTGTATTGAAATACGTGGTACCACATATTAGGACTAGTGTAGTTCTAATGTCTGCTAATACAGCCTAGTTAAGTGCCTGTGCTTTTACACAGACTTCTCAAACTGGGCAAGCTGGAGACAATCCAGGGAACACAGACAAATAGACGGAAGGATTAGAGAGCACCGTTTGGACTTAACATGTATTAACTTCTCTTAATGCTGTCCTGGTAAGACTTAGTATATGTAGTTATGAGCAAGTAAAAATAGCCTTATCATGACAGTTTTACAAGTTTGGTTAAAACCCTTGTAAATGATGAATGAACTAACAGAAGTAAGCACAGGAGAAAACTGAAAAGTGGTACATTTAGACAGAAGTTAGCAATGAACATTAAGGATTAAGAGCTCTTACCTTGATTGTAACAATTATGCCATGGTCCTATTGACCTGGCCCTAATACTCCATAGTGACTTCAGGAGGCCATGTTTTAAGAGCTGACATTTAAGAGTAATTTGAGAGCAGTCTTTGGAAGGCTGACTGTATATTCTGCTCTAGACTGTTCGCTTATGTATTTTCATGGCACTGTATTGAGGCAGGCCAGAAAATTTGCCTCTCTTTTTTCCTCCAGACAAATTCAGAAACAAGTCTGTTTTATTGAATTAAATATTAAAACCAATTATGATTAGCTCAGTGTTCTTTGTATTATTTGGTTATTCTAGAACATTATGTCCATTTTATGCTGCACCCTGTTTTTCTGTTTTACGTATATAGCTGAGTCTTGATTTTCTGTAATAAAGGAGAAGAGGTAGAACATTTGTGGATTTAACAGAAAGGCAAAGGTAATATAGAGCTTACATACATAAGAGTTTAGCAACATGCAGAGGTGGATGATGGAGAAAGGAAAGAGAAATCGGTGTCACTGCTTGTCATGGAGTGCAGGTATCCTTGAACCTTAGCTGATAAGTCTACTCAGGGTAGTGCCCATAAACACGTCTGAAGTGCTTCTGGACTCAAGCTGTCTTGTGTGTCCTTGCTGCTGTGGCATGGATAAATTACAGAGTGAATTACCCACTTCTGATTAATTCAGAGTCGGCTGTAATAGAGAAATGGACTGAAAATGCATTGATGTGTTGTGCATGATTTTGTGGGAAGCTGGAACACTGGGAAGGTGACCTTAGGAAAGCTGTTCTCTCCTTCCTGTCATCAACTTTGCATGTTTCTTCCATCACATGTACCAATTCTTTTTCAGTAAGACCCATCTGGGGGAAAAAAAAAAAAGCCAGATACAAAACTTCAGGGTCAGATTATTGCCTTGTTCACTTTGATGTAGAATTAGATCAATTGTATTCTTTAATAGTTCCAGTTTTGCACATGGTATACACTCAGCCCTAAATTCTAATTACAGTTTTGAAGAAGAGTGAAAAAATGAGCTAGTAGACAAGTACAGCTGAAATCTGTTAAGAAAGGAAAGACAAAACCTGATGGAAAAAATGAAATGTCAGTGAACCACCTCCTTGTATTAGTGTTGTGGGGAGCAATGTGGGCTCAGTGCAACATCCTAGTGCTAATTTGTGAAGCTGTGCAGATTGATTAGATCCCTTATTAGAAGAGTTTCTAGATCCATGAGTTTCTAACAGGAGAGAGCGAAGCTCCCCCAACACCCCTCCTTCACTTGCAAAATGCTTTTCATGGTAAAATGTGGGTCTGACCCCTCTTCCATTTAAACTGGTCTTATTGGGGTTGCTTTGTGCCTTTCAAAAGGCTAATGTCCGATAGCGATGGAAGGTAAGATCCTGTATGTTTGCTTTCAGGATAGTGATATCCAAGTTTGGGCTAGGTTTCTAATTAAAATTGTTTCTCTGTACACGCAGCTACTGGATTGTTTCGGGATTCCTGTGCTGATGGCTTTATCATGGTTCATTCTCCGTGCAAGATACAAACTGATCCATTTTATTGCTGTTGCAATCTGTTTGTTGGGTGTAGGAACAATGGTGGGCGCAGACATACTGGCAGGAAGGCAGGACAGTGAAGGTAAGGAAATCTTTCTCACGTGGGGGAAATGCAGAGACGTGGTTCCTGTGCTGGTCTAACTTTCAAAGGACAAAGAGGAGCAAACTTGGGGGAATGGATATAGTTTTATTTTAAACAAGAAGAGGAAACAATAAACTGCTATTTATATTTCCTGGCCAAGAAGGTAATGGTCAAGAAGATAGTAGCTGAGGAGATGTCAGTTTTATACGGAGCTGTGAAATTTGTTTGCTTATAGATTTGGATTATTTCTTCCATCTTGAAAGAGAAACACCTGTGTTAAGCTTGAAGTTTGCTGCTGCTTATTAGCCCTGATGAAAGACCTCAGACCTGATGAAAGGCCTTTTTCTTGAAAGCTTGATCACTTTTACTAATCATATGAGGTGATCTAATAAAAGATGTTACCTCTTGCTTACACTCTTGGCCTGCTGGCAGCCAGACTTTTCTGATCTGCAGTTACCTGAAGATTTTCCCTGAGTATGAGTAGCAAATCAAAAGTTACTTAATAACAGGCTGACTTCTTTGAGTTATCTTTTGCAGACCCGTGAGAAATAGTCCGTGTATCCCCAAGGTCCGCTGACCACAGCCTGGAAAGCGCTGCCCTGTGATGCCAGGGCCAGAGGAGACGTGTGCAGAACGCAGGGAACTGCTGGGGCCTCCCAGGGGGAGCCTGGCCTCTGGGTGCCTGCACCCACGGGGGCATAGGTTAGGGCTGGCTTTGCCTTCCCTTCTTTATGCCAGAAGCCCAAATCAGGCCACATTAAAGTGCTCTTATTTCGAACCCCAGTGGCTATAAGGCAAGGTAAATTTCAGTGGGAAGAGGAACGTAGCATCGACTTCATCGGACAGCATAGGGATAAGCCTGTTTAGCTTTATTTTGGGACATCTACTGCAGGTGAGATAGCATGACAAACTGAGGGTTAGCATCAATGCTATGTGGTAGAAGTATATCAGAGTCCTGAGGGAGAAAAATCTTCCCCTGAGATTTTAGGACAGTTGTGATTTATTCACTTACATGTGGGTATCCTTAGTACTGCTTCCCCTCATATTGCAGACATATCTCCATAGTGACTGCCAACTCGCTTAGGGAAGGAAATTTTAAATCAATTCAAGGACTTAAACAGCAGTCCTTGTTTTGCTATTGAGCGAATGCATAATGGCATTTACTTGATGAGTGACTGTGTTACAGGGAGTCCCATTAGCACAGTATAAATATATCACATGATACCTGATACCACACATCTGCAGCATCTGCTTAAGAATTGTCATAAACTTGAAGCTCAGTCCAGGTCCCACAGAAATCAATAAATTGACTTTGGCAAGACTTGAATTAGGCCTTAGTGCAAAAGCAGGAGCAATAGTCTGAAAGCTGGAGCGCAGCGCTAGCCTGCAATTCCTCTCGAGTTCCTGTGACACCTAACGTCAGGAGAAGCAGGGAGTTGGACCAACTCAAAAAGTAGCATCTTGGTCAGGATGTGATTTAAATGTGAAGTTTTGCTCATTCCACACTCTGCAGGGGTGTTGCAAGCTGTTAGCAGCGTTAGCGTTCAGGCATCAGGCAACTGATCTACCTTTACACATACACATCCTTTCCCCTTACCCTGAGTGGTGCTAGAAAGACAGAGATGTTTGGGATGAATTTGCTTGTGTTTTTAAGGAAAGTTGAAAAGTGTTTGCAGCATTACCCTTATTGTGGATTAATATTTCTGTACAGGAAGTGACGTGGTGATTGGAGATGTCTTAGTTCTTCTTGGTGCTTCTTTGTATGCCATTTCTAATGTGAGTGAGGAATACATTGTGAAAAATCTGAGCAGAGTGGAGTTTCTAGGAATGGTGGGCTTGTTTGGGACTATTATCAGCGGTCTACAGCTGTAAGGATCTAATATATTTATTTTAAAATTAATTAAGACTATTCTACGGATGATTACTTGTCTACCATGAAATGACATTGTTGTTATTAAATTAATTCTTTGCTAACTCTGTATTTGGCTTGTATGGGAGACCTGCCATTTGAATTGCATTTTTGTTGCTGTGCAACATCCATTGTATATTGTTTTTATTTGCTCTACCCTTATTACAGCAATTCTAAAGCTCAAATCCTGCAAATTGAATATCTGTCATACTTGCCTGTATTCTTGATTTTATTGACCTTCATGAGGACACTTAGTAGCCTGAGGACTGTTCACAGGAATGTATTTCCTAATGGGTTTTCTCTGTGGAAAGGTTTAGGAGATAATGATTAGCAGGATGGCTTCCATATTAAACTTAAGTTTAAAATGAAGCATGTATACTCTTACAAATAACCATGTTAGAGTAAGAGACCACATACACTTAAGTCTATCTAAAGAATTTTATGTTTCTCATTTCTCATCATTATTTCCTCAAATGATATATCAAATAGAACTGAATCTCTGAAGGATGCAAAAGCCYTGAAAGAAGGCATAAGATTTAAATAAAAGTGCTCTTGACTTTCAAGCACTTGAATTTTCAAGTCTTTTTTTCATGCTTGTTAGATGTTGGAGTTACTGTTATTAAATAAAATTTCAAACAAAAAATTCAGGGATTATAAATCAAAATATTTCTTATATATTCTGGTAATTAAATTCTCTATTTGAATGCTTTTTTTTTTTTAACTGTATGATTTTTTTTTCTAACTCTAGAGCCATTGTGGAACATAAGGACATAATGAAAATTCAGTGGAACTGGAAAATTGGTATGTTTATGACAAAATGGTATGCGTTTTTACAGAACACTGGAAAAACTAATAATCATTTAGTCCTAGAATGGTGGGTTTTTCACTTTCTTTTTCTGTATATTAAATAACAACCTTCATGTTACATTGTCACAAATAAATGTATTTTCTGCAAACTCTGCAACTTAGTAAAGAGATAAGATTTACAGGATGCATGGTTTGAAACATCTGAATAATATCAGTCTTCTTTAAAATCATTGTTTAGTGCCTTTACGCTAAATTGTCATCTTTTTTTTTTTACAGCATTACTGTTCACAGTATTTGCCCTGTGTATGTTTGGGCTGTATAGCTTCATGCCAGTAGTGATTAAGGTTACTAGTGCAACCTCAGTCAACTTGGGCATTCTGACTGCAGATCTCTACAGTCTTTTCTTCGGACTTTTCCTGTTTTTCTATAAGGTAAGTAACTTCATTCATTCATTATAGTTTCAGTTAAATTTTTACTCTGAAACTATAAATAAATCATATTGTTCTCATTAGCCCCTCAAAGCTGTTTTCATTTTTATATTTGTACAGATTGTATCATTCATCACTGTCAGATATCAATCAGAAGGACATAMTTAATTAATTACATAGCATTGCACCATTAGGTAGTTAGTGACTGTAAAACAATTTCATACTTCATGGAATAAGTTAGAGTTAACATTAGAGACAGTAAATAATTTACCGGGGATTCAAATGATACATTCTTATTTTAATCCCTATTTGGAACTCCACAGAAGTTTGTGTATGTTAGATTCGGTTCATCTTTCCCTTACAAACAGGGGGTTTGAATCCAACCATCCTGAAAGGATTTTGGTGTCTGAGGGACTAGTGGCTTGATTTGATTTTCTGAAATCATATTTTCTTTTACAAGTTTAATTTGTTTATTACAAATGTATTGGGAGAAGAATCAAACTCTCTCAGTACCGCTTCTGAGGAGAAACTAAAGGAACTGAAAAAAATGCAGATAAATATATAGTTCTGTATGGTCTGCAAGAGACAGTTATTTCTATTGCTCTCTAAAGTCTTTTCTGAGGTGTCTATTAAAACTAAATGACAGTGCTAAAAAGATTTCGTTCTGACCTACCCTCTTCGTCCAGGATCATTTGTGGGAACCTAGCTCACTGTAGCAACTGGAGTAATTGAGTCGCACAGTGRCTGGAGTGCTTAGTGAGAAGCTTGTGAATTTTGCTTAAGATGCTCAATTTGTGTTATTCCATGTGGTTGCTTTCTCTTCAGCATTATGGAGAGCCAGAAGCTTTTATGTCAGATTTATTTCTGAAAGTGAAGGCCAATTTATTTTATGATCCAACAGGTTAGATTAGGATTCAATTTTGGGCTAGAATTTCCTTTTCAAGACATTCCTAGCTATTGACTTTCCTCACCATTTTTGGTTTCAAAATTTGCTCCAAGCTACTGCTGCAAACTACAAAGCATCCATTAAAAATGAATACAGGAAACCATAGTTACATTCTAAAAATTAAAAAATTCATTTCTCAGTCACTTCCAGTAATGCATTTTAGCACCAGATAGCTCAGATTTTAGCACAAGAAGTGACTAGAGATCTGTATCTGTAATAGTTAATATGAAGAAATAGGCTAAAGCTTTGGAAGGGATATAGATAAACTTTTAAACCTCAGGATTTTAACTTATTTTGGRGAGAGATTTTCCTGGGAGCAGATCATTCCATAATTACTGACTGCAGGGTATTTTGGTAGCAAAAAAGAAACATGAATTAGGGAAGATTTTGGGGCTGCATTACGAGAGAATTTCAGATGCATATTAAAATATGAGTGACTAAAAAGACCCAGTGAGAAGTGGGAGAAATGGCTGAATGACTTTGATGCAAGTTGATTTCTTTTGTTTGAATCTTCCTTCACATGGCAAGATGGAACAAGGTGTGTTTGAAACTACTGTACGTTTTTCATGGGGGACAGAGGGGATAATGAAGTACTACTCTAAATATTCAAGAGAAGGCTCTCTGGAGGAGGACAGCTCTGCTAGCATGAACTTGCATCTGWGATTAGAAACAATCAAGTAACAAAAAAGGGGGCAATAATAATGCAACATCTTTAGTAGTCAGGATCTAAGATAACTTAGGAACCAAGAACTCGGGGAGCCTGATTTTTGCAGGGCTTTTAACGCTACACTTAGCAGTGGAAAATCTTGCCAAGTTACCATAGAGTTTCTTTCCCTCTTGGGCAAAACACCAGGCAGGACATTTCCTAGATTAGAAAGCATGCAGGAATCTACAAACCAAAACGCAAGAAATCACTCTCTATTCTTATTCAGTAAGGAAAAATTTACCCATTACTAAATGGTATTTCACAGTAAGCCACTCAAGGCTGGGCTGGGCTGCAGAGTGGAAGGAGCTGAGCTGTGGAGAGCTCTGAGTTGCTGTAGTCTGAGCCTGCTCTGAAACAGAAGCAGCACAAACACGTCATGGTGCAGCAGAGGTGGAGCCCAGGCACATATGAGTTCTTAGCTTGAGTGTCTTGCTAATGCACTCAACTTCCCAGCCCCAAATGAGCCTGCGTAACGCGAAATGTGAATTTGGCATAACTGCCTTGATGAACTTTTTTTCTTCTTTTACTCCATAGCTAATCTTTGCTATGCTTGCTCCTATTGTGCTCATTATATATATATAGATAGATAGCTGATGTGAAGATATATTACATTCCTGTTTTTACAAGGTGCTGCAAGTCCTTAGCTGCCACTGGAGTTGGTAAAACCTTGGATTCCTTGCCCTTTAGGATGCTTCAAAATGCATCCTCAACTTATTACTTCATCTGTCAGTATGTGCTCATTCAGCTACACAAAAGCTGTGAGATGTGATGGCAAATATGCAAGAATGTCTAAGAGGAAGAACCCCTCAATACATCTTAAAAAAGGGTCTTCAAGTGTTGCTGTTGCATAAACTCCTAGGGAAAGAGTATACTGCAAACACAGACACTAGATGGAGTTACAGTCAGCCTATTGCATTTAAAGTAGTCTTTAGACTTGTTATTGAATAAAGGGATATAAGCTGACAGGTATGACTAAAATCAGTGTCTGAAGCAATAAAGTTGCTGCAACATTTGAAACTAAATAAAACTGAGGAAAAGACCACAGAGGCCCCCATGCCTCCCCCCTCCAGAGGGTGTAGGCCTGTTGGAACAGCATGGTTAAGGTATACCTGTGTCAATAGCCACTAGCACATAAGCAGGCCTTGTACCAAAGCTATATCACAACATTTTTTGTGCCCTGTCTTGATGACTGTGTCTRCTCACAGATGAATTAATTCTGAGAAGCCTCTGCATAACTCCAGAACAAGACAAACTCTTCCCTCTGGACTGATAATAAAACAGCTTAGTACTACTCTGACTCTGAAGTAAGGGGAAAGGGAAGCACTCCGATATTTAAAAGGAAGACATTTTAATGTGATATCATCTGCATATGTATTGTGAGTTCTGTGAGTGTATATATAAATATGCATATAATGCATTATACTCACTGATATTATCCTTACTGCATAAAAGGATGTCTTAAAAGTGATCAACTAAATGTTTAGGGGTAGGAACGTCTCCCCATGCTCCTTCAAAGTAAGGCTAAACAATCTAAAAAAAATGCTTGTTCCCRAACTTTTGTCCACATACAGGACAGGAAGAACTGATTAGCCAGTCTGGTCCCTGCTCCAAATCCTATTTTATTCAATGACTTCAGATTATGTCTTAACCATGAAGCTTCAGCAGCTGTCCTCTCTAATCTATCCTTTCCTGTATGCCATGTAGTTTTTCTGTCTAGAAGCATGACTGGAACAGGCAGACCAACTAGCATAACCTATAGGTCAGGCACTTGTCTTGGTAGCAGATGATGACAGTGTGAACYTCCCAACTCAGGGGAGGCCTTGCCTTGGGACTACATCTTGGAGTAGTAAACCGAACAGTGCTAGGGACTGTTCTCATCCCTATGGCTAAACCCTCTTGCCCTCTAAAGCGAAGGGCTGCATCCAAGCTATCTGTTGTCCCTGGCTTATGCTAACTACCAAATGGTGTCTGGAATTGTTTGGGGGAGTACAGGCCAAAAGTGTGCCAAAGATCCAGCTAGCAACTGAACAGTAGGAGCCGTCATGACACAGGGCCTGTGGCCTGGCACTGCACAGGGTACTAGTAGGGACATTGCCTGCCTCTCCTGCTTCCTGGCTTGGTGATCTAAGTAYGACGATATTCTGTAAAAGATGGGCATGATAAACTGCTCTTTTTTCAGCCTGTAGGTTTTAAAAGAAAACAGGGAGTCTTGCTGGGTTATGTGAAAGAAAAAAGACGTTTTGCCTTGAGAGGATTGATACTCTTGAGTGGAGGCTTCAACAGAGCATCTTCRGTGTTGGGGCTGGAGCTCTGGGGGAGCAGTATGTCAGACCCACAACTCTACTTAATGTCTCCGGATAGATCCACTCACCTATAGACTTTGGAATCAGCATCAAGGAGACCTATGTTCTTGTATGCACTATTAGAGGGGATCTAGGCGTTACTCTAACTGTTCAAACTTGCCTGCCAGCCGCATTTACTTGCATACAAACACTTGCTCAGTCACGTCCTTAGATTGCTTTCTGGAGAAGTTGTGCAGGTGCCTCGGTACAGACACAAGCTCTGCCTGTTTGATGAGCCTGGATCAGTCATGGGTAGGACCACTGACACTGCTGCTGCCTCCATCAGGAGGTTTTCAGAGCGTGGCCCTTCCCGAACACAGAGTGAATGATTTGAGTCCAAGCCKACCTCCAGGGTAGCAGCCAGCAAGGTGAAGAGAGAGGGCTGCTGCGTTTCAGCCTGCTCTTCAGCTTGCGTGGTGCCTTCCAAGTGTTCAGTGCACTTTCCAAGCCAAGTGACTGCCTGCTGGGAATTGCATTGCCTTAATTGTAGACGCCTCAGTCTTTTTTGGATCAAAGTCCTGTGCCTTTCCAACTCCTACCATTCATTGCATCCAGCTCTGCTGCTTGATAAGCTAGAACAGATTTTTCAAGCAAATCTAAGGAAGCTCAGGGGGTTTGGGGTATATTTTGGAATTTCTCAGGTTCTGTTGAAAATCTTGACCATGACCCAACTGTCCTGAGTAAAAATACTGCTTCCATTGAGGTCCAGAACTTTATAATGTCCTGACAATGKGATGTAAGATATGCTATGTCCATCATCCTACTGTTTAAGTCAGTGTGGTTTGGCAAAGACAAAGTGAATTTTAGCAAACCTCTTGAAAAACTGTTCCTGGCTCTGTATGACTCAAGCACTTTGTATTACTAAATCCAGTGTTATGAAGTAAGCATTTRTTTTTCTATCAAGATGGATGAATATTGCCAATTGTTAGCATTTCAACARTTAAGGAAATGATAGTGAATCAAATGCTTGATATGCTGCAGCAGTTCATATTCTTGCCTCATATGGCTCTAACTGTTCACTTCCAGTAAGTAGCACAAATGCATATCTTGTACAAGGAACCTTGGTCTCGCTCTCTTCAGGAACTTTCTATGTGTAGAGAGCAAACAGGTTTTTGCCCAGTAATAACATTTATCTAGCCCTGCAGGTAGTTAAAATAGTTGTGCAGAGAACCAGCYGCTCTGGTGCTTGCAGTAGGATGGACAGATTCTTCTCTTGCCAGGACCTGAAATATTTGGCTGTGTTAAAACAAAATTCTCTTAGGATACAGTGTTTCAGCATACATTTCAGTTGTAGAAACAGCTGTCCTTTACTGTCACCATATTTCGAGTCATTTGTTCTATCTATTAAGATTCTTGTGTGTAGACCTAAGAAAATACTCGGTACAAGAGTGTTGAGGATGAGATAGAGAAAAACAGTTAGCAGCTTTATCAGTGAATGAAGCTATTGGATTTTGATTTTCAGGCCTGAATATAGATCACGGTGATCCATATTAAAATATATTTTTTAAAGGAAGTGTAGCTTTCAAATTCTTAAACAAGGCAGCATTTGTATGTTTTTACATCAGACAAGACGTAACACATTTTATTCTTTCCTCTGACAGTTTTCAGGCCTTTATATCCTGTCCTTCGTTGTCATCATGGTGGGCTTCATCTTGTATTGCTCCACTCCAACTCGGACTGCAGAACCCACTGCTTTGCCACAGCCTGTCGGCGCTGGCTTGGACAACGCTGCACTAAAGATTGAGGAAAACGACAGTGAAACTCTTGCTGGAACGGTACAGTTCACAAGAGAAGAAACTGTGGTGGTCAGCACCAATTAAAAAAAATGGCAGCATTTCAAAATAGAGCTTCTTTACTGCCAAAATTCCCCTCAAATATTAATCTGGAGAATTGTTCTGTTGCCAGGGTGCTGCACTGATTTTAATGCACTGGATAGACTTTTAAGGCCAGATCCTCAGTCAATGAAACTATTGATTTACCCTTGCAGAGAATCTGGCCCYTAGAAGAAGACAGAGTAGTATTTATGTTGAGTCTCTGGGAAATGAGAGACTGTTATTTTTAAATGTTTGATTAACTTAACAGCAAATGCTTCAGGGAAAACTAAGCCAAAGCAAGCTCTCAGGTCACTAGCTGGAGCAAATACCTTTTATATTACATTAGGGACCTAAATCTGCAAGATACTGTCTGAGTGCTCCGTGGTTGCCACACGTCAGTGCTGGGAAGCCACTCAGCTTCTCATAGATCTGGTTCTTCAAGCCRTGTCACATACATACAACTTCCAATTGCTGATGGATTTTATTCCTCCACTGGAGGCATTTGCTTCTTACATTCCACCCCAACGGCCATCTGTTCCGATTGCTGCAGTCGTTGTTGCAGCTGGGGCTGCTACGGAGAACAAGTATTTTATTTTCAGTTTTGCTAGTAATGGAAGTTTGAATATGTGTTTTCATAATCTCTACTTTTTATCTCAGTAGCCTGTTGTTTGGTGCATTCCCACTAGGTGGAGGAGACAGAGTAAAGACCCTCCTCTGTCCAGTAAGAATTGAATGTATTYTTTTTCTGGATAAGAGAGCAAAAGGGTTTGAACTGATGTTCACTTCTCAGTGAAATTGTCTTGAAATGGGACACATTTCTGCAGAAAGATTCTAATAAAATTGGCATTTCTTAAAAAAAAAAAAAAAGGTCTTAGCCAATCCTCATCGCAACAATAATGACTATCTCCAAAATGTTAAGTGTTTTCACTAGATTAATTGGCAGTTTTCCTTCCCCCTCTCTTTCATACTTATAGTAAATTGATGTGGCTGCAGTTTTGACATCAGTAAAACTATTTTTTGATCTTTTTTTTTTTCTGGTGCAAGCCTTTATATTTCAGTTGTATGAAGTGACACTGAATAAAGTTTTCAGTAGCTGAAGAGTTGGTTCTTTGTTTATTTTTTAAGCTAGAATTTCTTTTATTACTCAAAGTTATGTTTATGAATTTTACTGACCAAATGATTCCATTAATCACTGAATTTCACCCTGAGGAGTAAACCTGATATTTTCTGAAAACACTGGTGATCATATGACAAAGACTGATTTTGTGCACTTCTGTTGTAAGTTATTCAACCAAAATGATTAGGCCAAAATCTTACCTGATTTTATTTTGAGATAGCAAAATACATATTCAGCAGGTACTAAAGCACCTTACATTGTTTTTTCATTGAGCAGTTCATGCTCTGAAGAGTAAAGAGATGCTGATGTTTTGTGAAAAGCACTTGGGCCCAGTTAACTTCTGCTTTACTACTTGAGTTAAATTCAGGACACAGACTGAGACATCTAAATTGGGGCATCTTTAGACATTTATACCGCTAAAGCTGAACAGGCAACTGGGGACCAGGGCAAATAAGGAAGGTCATCTTAGATGGCACTGGATGCCTGCGAGAGGGCATCTGGATTCCCCGTCTCTACAGAGAGCTTAGACAGTCAGGTCATTATAGCAGCATCTGCATTTAGCTACCTAATTTTAAATGCCTACAACCTGGATCTAAATCCCATCCAATATTACTTGTGTCATTACTTACTGTAGTGTGTAACAGTGCAGCAATAAAGCAAAGAGCAGCCACATGAAGGTCTGTGGGTGAATGGTCCTGAACGCTGAATCTATTGACGCAGTGTGGGATTCAGCTCCTAAATTTAGCTAATTACTTATTTTGTGTAAAAGACTTGTTGAGGTCCTGTCTAAAGTGCCTCTCTCTGTGGGGGTGATTCAGTTGCCTAAATATAGATGTTTAGTATCAACTGAGACACCCTGTGGAGTCYGTGGCATTTATACAGCAGATATGGCCCAGGATCTGCAGGAGACCTGTGACCTGGAGCAGTATGTAGAGGCCAGGTGAGACACCCTGGGACATCTGAAACAGATCTACATGCCTACAGTTGAGCCACTGAGTCACTTCCCTAATGACTATGGGGGACCATACATGATTACTTTAGATGCTTAACCTTTACACGGCTAAAATTGGTGAAATGAATCCCACGTGAAACTTGCGGCTCAACCTGAAGCATTTACTTTGTGTGATCACTGGGTGGCATTTCAGTATCTCTGTGGTGTTTGCCAAAACAGCTGTGTATATGCGATGGGGAGGGATGTGCTTCAGCGTGCCTGCATGTCCTGGGTGCAGTGCAGCATGAAGGGATGTTTGGACAAGAAGATGTAAAATAACAGGGCCCTGTGCACAGACAGTGACTTCACGAATCGTCRTGCAAAGAAAAGTTACAGGGCTGCAGTCAGAAATGCTGTTGAAAGTGCTGTCGAAGACATCTATCATGGTGTTAAAAGGAGGTGAAAGCATTAGCTTGGCAAATGGAAAAAGTAAAGATAAGCTAGCTCTTAAATCACAGCATCCCTTCAGATATTTCCCATTGAAAGAAAAGCAGGGGGATATTTTTTCCTGTGCCAAAAAAAGGACTAAAAGGGGACCATGGCTGGGTCCAGTGGTTGGTCCCCACCTGCTTGCGCAACCCCTCTCCCTACGGTCGGCCCCTCCCCACCTGTGCCATCCTCTCTTCCCAACGCGCGAACCTGGGGCGGCAACAACTGGGGAAACGGCCCCGCTCCTGTGGCCGACCGGTGCGTTCGACCAGTGCCGGGCTGCATTTGAGGATAAGCATGCTTGTGGCCAGGTGGTGGGAAGGACATTAGGGATATTTTTGCAGCTATCTTTAGAGAGCTTTTAACTAACCCAAGAGCATTTTTTAGTGAGATTTTCGTGCGAGAGGTAGAAATCACATTTCACTAGTTGGGATGTTTTTGACCCAACTTGTCAGTCTTTTTTGCATTGCTCACTAAATTGTGGATAGGGTTACTCTTGCTAATTAATCTGTTAAAATGGCAGGGCACATATTGGAAAACATAAGGAGAATTTATGAGCTTTATTGCTCCAAAAAATAAAAGTAYGCCTGGTTGAAATGTTAATCTACTGTATTGTTTTTATTGGGCAATGGTTTCATTAAATTAGATAACCACTAGCTGTTGCATATTTGTCTGGGGCATAAAATGCCCCATACTTGGGGAATGGCAGTTATCCCACCTGATGAAGCTGAATTAAAGTGAGGATTAAATCTTAATTATATATTAAGAAATAGTGTATCCTTGACAAAAATGTCTTCTGAGAATTTATAGGTATATTAATTAGGGGTTATTTTTTTAATTAAAGAAAGGAAATAGAATACCCCCACTCATATCTCTCTGTTGTAGGGGATTATTGCACAAATGCTTCACCAAAGGTCTTGTGTTGTCTAAATCCATCAGCATCTTGTGCTCKGGCTGCATTTGAAGAACATCATTAACTCTTCATCGCAGCAGAATCAAGGGGGAAGTGCATACATGTGATAATTGGAATTTGGATTACTTTAAATTCATACTACAGACACAAAAATGTTTTAATTAGATGGTTATCCCATACTGTCACTACTATAGGACAAAGATAATGCTTGTGGGATTGTAGCATGTTCTATTTCTAAACTTGGTATTATTTCCAAGTTTGTATTCATTTTAATTTTAATTTTGATACTCTGTCCTCTCCCATGTATAGTGCTCCGTTTGGGAGATGATATTTTATTTTATCTAAATTACTGATATAATCAGTGGTAACATATTGTAAGTCTTGTCTGAAAGTACATAGAAGCATGTATTGACTCAGACTTTGGCTGGTCTTCAAAATGTAGTACCAGCTTATGGAGTGGTGTGAAGGTATAAGCAGTAACTAACCTTATGCTATACAGAGACCACAGAAATTAAATGTGTGTAAAACATGTGAGATTACAAGCACAGTTCATCAGCTATGGATTTCTTGTTCCAAGGATTTTAAAATATGAATATAATAGCARTTTGTAATCTGATTCAGATGAGCTGGGCCAGACAGGACTTCCACTGAGCCACAGTGAGAGGAAAGTGATGCAGATTCAGCGTGCCGGCGCAGGGCCRTGAAGCAGCAGTAGATGTATGGTTATGACAATTCCCCATCACTTTTCCCGGAGCTGGTTAGTTCCTTGGATGGTTATATTCTGAACTGAAAACTTTCAAACTCTGTCGATCACCTTTTCAGTGTCTTCTGTCTCTTTGGGCTGCTACCTTGTTTGCAGTTCATAAAAAAGTCAAAGCATTTGCCAGTCACACTGATCACATACAAGTGAATAAGTAGCATCTTCCTGCCTTTTTGTCTGCTTTGTTCTTGCATTTGCTTGAGGTGCGTTTGAAGATTTCCCTCGTGGTGGGATGGGAGTGCTACCTGATCTTTCACGTACTCATTCCTCCTTTCTCCCAGGACATAGTAAAATGATCCTCATTTGTAAAATGTGGAATACAGACCCTGCTCCCCTTAATAATTAGGGTTAATCTTTAGGTGACCCTTAAACCTGGGTTCACTATCCAGCTGCTTCACAGATAGGGGCTGGGAGTTCATTTCGTACAGCTCATGGCCAAGCAATTTTCTTGCCACAGTGTCAGCAGCTGACACTGGGATATGTATTAATGCCACAAAGAATGTCTGGGAAGTCTTTTATGCTTTCAGCAAGTAAAAAATTGATCACTTTTGTTAATTGTTTTGCCAATGACTCCAGGTTACTGACGTCCCTGTCTTGCAAGGCTTTCCTCTCACTCCTTGTAAGCCTGCTGGGTGCTGGGGGCTCCCTGGGAGTGCAAGTCCTTTGTGCAGGAAGGTGGCCGATCCCAACCCCACACTTCTCCCCTCTGGACTTCYACCCCTTTTTCACCCTTCTTTCTCTCTCCTGTCCTGAATATCCATAGGAGCTGCCTGGGTGAAGAAGAGCCAAAACAGAGGGGCTTTGCTTCACAAAGGGGCGCCACAGTGTGGTTTAAGTTGACCAGGGTGGGAAAGTGTGCTGCAGACAGGGAAGGTGGATCCCATACTGTAGCCCGTGTGACAGTGTCCCTCAAGGATAGCCTTGCACACAGTGAGGAAATGGAGATTTCCCAAGACAAAGAAAGTGATTAAACTTGCTCCATTTCCCATGGGAGGTCTGTGACAGAACAGGCGCTTGAACCTGCCCTTGTAATGCCTGAAGCACCGGCTGCTCTTCCCTTTTAGCCTGCTCCCAATGAGATGAAGGGGATAAATATACCACACATATTCATTGCCTGTCCCACAGATCAAAAGCAAGTAGGTATAGATTCTTTAAGAAATATGCATCACTTCAGAGCACAAGTGACACGCATTTATTGCTCCTGGGGAAACAAATGTTTGGTTAATGAATCACGTATGCCAGATCATCTGGCGCCTCAGAGAGAAGGTGCATGGAAGAATCTTTAACATGTCTCTTTTTAACATTGGAGTTAACTCAAAAAATAACCCAGCTGTCACATGCATTAGACCCAGGTATCCAAATAAAAATGTGTGACATCCYGCCTCCCTCCAAGGTTTGGTTAGAAGGACATCAGAAAATTATCTGGCATCAGAATGTCATGATGTGTTTGAAAAAGAAAAAAATTAGTGCAGCAGTAATTTGAGTGGTGACATTATCTGTTCTAGAGTTTGACAAAGAAGCTACACTATTGGACATTAGCTATTTTAAGATTTTTGACCTTTATTCATAAGTCCCGCATACTCAGTTGTATATGATGTGAAGTCTGGGACAAGCGTATCAGTTCTTGTCAGCACCATTCATTCACACATTATTTATTGCTGGATATTTCATGGAGTTGAAAATATCTGTCTTGTAACTATTTAAATCAATTTAGGAAGTTTGATAGAGAAAAGCTGCACCAAACTCCATAATTGATCATGAACAATTTGGAGCAAACAGATACTGACTCCTAAAAATGTAAAATGAAAAATCCTGGGACTGTCTTGGTCCTTCACTAAAATGCTGACTGTATAACCTCTTGGCAACTTAAGCTTTGAGCAGATGAGAAGCTGATGAGCTGTGATGTCATAACCTTTTATGTTTAACTTAATTATTTTTTCTTGTATTGGGGCTGTACCTAAAACTACATTCATCCAGCAAACTGCATTTGAGGTGTTGAGATCTCACCCTCCTGGGCTTCATCTACAGTCCTTGGAGGGAGCTAGGCACCTGGACAAGCAATTCAGCTCTTCCTTGGAGATGCCGATGTTTCTTTATTGAGATTTCTTGGTTTGGGAGCTTTAGTTTTAGGTGGAATCAACCCAGGTCTAGTGTGTCCAGCCAAACTCACTGGCCTGTTCTTATAGGCACTAGTGTCTGTAGTAAGGGGGCTTTCCARGTCTGAAGATTTACAGTTTAGGAGAGAGATGAAAGAGGCACAGAGAGATTTGCTCAGCAGCTAAAGGAAGCCCATGGCAGGTTCAAGAGGATTTGGGTGCAGTGATATTCAAAGTGTGCATCTATCACTCCTCTCTAGACACAATTTAATTTTTTACTCCTACAAGAGCATTAAAGACTATATGTTATAGATTTTATAGAGAAGAGCCAGAAGAAAAAGTCTGATTTCTTGTACAACACATGTCAAAGTATTGTACCCAATTGGTCTGAATCAAATCTGTAGATTTTGGTTAAATTGTAGCATCTTTTTAAAAGTTTGGTATTAAATTCCTAAACTGACATTGAGTTCATCTGTTCTGGAAGCAACAGAACCAAATTTTTTCCTGAGCTGGCTCCTGCTCACATAAAGAGCTAAGACCAAAAGTTGTAATTCTCAGAGCGCTCTCGGATTAAACAGCCTCCAAGAGCAGGTTCCCATGCCCTTTGAGACTGATGTATTTTTGTTAAGTTACCAGCTGGGAATGGTTCTGATATTTTCGTCTGAAATGAATGGCCTGGGGTCAGTATCACTAAATGCAGACCCATGACATCACTACATTTAAAATAAACTAGCTCGTCTCCAGGCTGGTAGAGCCATGACCAATGTCTGTTGGTTGGGATTTTTCTGTAGCTGTTTCACTGCCTTAGAACAAGCTTTTTAAGTCATAGATGCACTTAGCTTCTCTTGGAAGCTTAAAAAGTCTGRATATAGCTAAGTGAAAAAGATGTAACAAAAGTATATTTTGTTCTCATATTTCAGCATCAGAGTGTTCAAGTATCTGAGAGAGCAGACAATGACTATTGAAATTACATTACGGACGACTTCTAAAGAAGGCATACTTTGCTAAAAAAAGTATGAAGGTATATTATTATTGTACAAAATGAAGTTTTTATGTTTATTTAAGAATGCTAATATGTTTTTACAGAAATACCAAAGCTTATTTTGTTTCTRAGAAGACTGGAAACAGTGCAATAACTCCAGAATGACAGGTCATTAGAAGTTTATGTAAATAGCAGCTAGTGAAAGCCATTGCAGTTTTTAAGAAATATTCTTGTTACTCTAACAGTCAGGGGCTATGTTGCTGCTCTTCAGCTCCATCTATTGAGACTCTATCTAATTATTATATTTAGAACAGAGCAGTCTGATAAACAAAAGTGCACATTCCAAACCACAAAAATTTAATTCAGCAAATGCATGACCAGCAGAATGGTATGAAACAGGATGAATTTGGCAGGAGGAGGACTGCACAAGAGCATGGATGCTTTTCAGCAGTCCAGAAGATAATGATTTTACTTTAACTGATTATTATTATTTTTTAATAAACCAGATATCTCACCTACACACTGGTATTTGTAATAAAGTGGGGAACATTTTAGGTTTTAGCCTCAAACTCTTGAGCCACTAAAACACCTCATAATTGGAAAATTAGGCCAAAAATGTAAGTGAAAAAAATTCAAAGTAATTGAAAAAGCTTGTTCAGAGTGGAAAGAGGCAACCAGCTTCAAAAAGCCACTGCTTCATGTTCTAATGATCATATCTGTATGTGCATAATATTTGTGCCCTAGAAAAATCATGAGTGAGTACTTAAAAAGCAGACAGGTGCAGAATGTTTCTGGTATTTTTGCTTTGCCATATTATTCACAGCAGAGCTCTTTCAAATCAGTTGCAAGGGGACTGTGATGCTATGTGAAGCTAAAAAAATCTTTAATTTGTCTTTCTCTGTCATTAGTGTAAAAGAGAATTTTGGACTTCCCTGAAGAAATTATTTTCATTTAATAAAGTTTATACCTTGCATGTGTTAAAAAAAAAAGAAATCCTACTGGGAAATCCTACCTCTTGTAAAATCTGTAAATTAATTTATTTCTTGAGAGCAAGAGTGATCTATAACTCACAGCAAAACTAAAGTAGCATGACTAAATTAAGGGGAGCATTCAGGCAGTTGGAATACAATTATAGCGTAAATGTGCATGCCGTGTTAATGCAATAGTCAGGTTATGAATTTAGTCAAACACGAATCAGCAAGCACAAAGTTATGATTCCTGTCTACCTACAGCATTAGTCTACTTGTGGCTAATATGAAAAATGTCTGCATTATCTTGATAAAATCAGAGGGCTGCCAAAGGATTTCATGTGTGCAGACAGGAGATGCCATCTTATCTCTGACTTGCATCAAATTGTGAACGGTGGCACGTGCTGTGCTCTGTCAGGGACATTTTGCATTTATTCTGGTTGTTTTCCTTAATCTGAATGGGTCACTTGGTAGGAAGTGTATGGTTGTTTCTTTTGCACAGAAACACGCAGAAGCCTCTTCCCCCGAGGCACAGCGGGATAGGCGCTGCTGCAGCACGGGCCGGTGGCCCTTGCCAGGCGTTGAGGGGATTCCCTCCTCTGGAGACCCTCCTGGGGGACTGCTGTGCTCCGTGTCCCTTTCCCACTTTCCTGTCCCCATGGGGATGCTCTGGGCTGGGGTGAATTTCTTGGGATCTCAGCTTCCAGCTGGGTGTTATCTGCGGAAGGCAGGGGTCCCTTGGGCTCAGCAAGGGGGTTCACCGTGGGGCTGGGTGGTCGTCCTGCATGGGTTCCCCCCCAAATTAGTCTGCTAATGAGACTGGCCCAGAGCTGTCTTCACTGCACAATTAAACCTGCATCTGGCCTCACTTGCTGGAGCCCACCATGAAATAGGCAGATCTTGGGTTCACTGGGAGGGACCTGCAGCAAGAGGAGGAGGAAGGAGGGACAAGCACACACCAGGACATCAAGACACCCGAGGTTTCACTTAGTGGGACCTCATGCACATGTCAAATGCTGTGCTGCCGTGTAGAGCTGGCAAACTGGCTTTTGTCTGAGAGACATCAGCTCGGGTATAAAACACTGTATAAGATGTTCTCACCAAGCCTGATCACTGGCAAAACCTTATGGCTGCATCTTTCCTGGTAAATAAAATGGACTGGATTCTGGCCTCTAGGCCGAATGGCACAGTAGGACTCATGTCCACATAGCTAAAGAGTTTTATGCCCAGCGGGGTTGCCGCACTGAAACTGCCTGTAGGGAACTGTCCCAGGCAGTATTTGGGAGAGCGCTTGTTGGCCTGAGCCAAAATAGCATCAGGAACCAAGCTAACAATTTAGCAGTACGCCTGACTGCAGGACTCTGCTTGAGTTTGTGCCTTGGCCCTGTTTAGTTTACTAGCACAGATGTTGCCTGCGGGTTCAACCACAGGGTTTTGCTTCCGCAAAGAGAGAGGGAATCTGAAGTTCATAGCAAACACTATGCAGAGGGCTCTGGCAAACACCAGAAAGCCACCAAATTTAACCTCTGCCTTGTATTTGCTTGTTTTTCTGTTCTGCTTGGTTTGAATATATTTCACTGCTTTTCTTGCAATGTGCAAGAAAATAAATCAGCTTCTTTGGCAGGTTGGTCTAGCAGAAAGGAGAAGGAAACAAGCATCTCCATCAAGGTATGTTTCCTCACACAAAGCCTTGCTGTAGCTATTTTTCTGAGGAACTGTGAAAATGTCATGTAATTTGGTTTGTGCTCAAGTTCTGGTTTCTGAGAACAGCACAAAGGGAARCTCTGCGTAAATGGAGCCCTTCCAAAGTCGGGTGATGGGGGAGGGAACAGCAAAGTGTCCTAGCATTTCCTTGAACATCAACCAAAGCCTGAGAAGTGCAGTACTGTAAACTGGAATTGCAGCAGTTAGAGGAGACTCAGCTGGCTGGTCCTATTGGTGATATGAGCACAGCTAACTGCGTCCGCCCTGGGGAGTGCTCCCGGCCCCCGGACTGCGTGGCACAGCATGGCCGTGTCCACACCGCTCTGGGCTCACCATGCCTACAGCAGACTGGCTGCGGGGGCCCCCTTGGTGTTGTACCTGGCCCTGTTCTTACCTGAGCTTTTTGTGGAACTCGCTG
The DNA here is from genome assembly GCF_003343035.1 of Apteryx rowi. Classification (NCBI taxonomy): domain Eukaryota; kingdom Metazoa; phylum Chordata; class Aves; order Apterygiformes; family Apterygidae; genus Apteryx; species Apteryx rowi. Next base: position 230,037 of record NW_020449330.1, on the reverse strand, counting down.
GTGGCTCTAAGACTTTATTTATTATTTTGGTCTTTTCTTTAGATTAGAGTCTGAAAAAAATGTGAAGGCTGAGTTGCAGTCCACCAGAAAAATGATTTTATATGCCGACACTGAGGATGCATTTTACAGGTCCTGGTGTGTGACATGAGGGTCTGTCTGATGGAACAAAGTCTTCCAGGATAGTACTGGGAGACTGCTGAGGGCAGTGGGAGCCCTGGTCGGGGCTTGTCCACACTGCCTGTGTGGAGTGGCCCTTGCCTGGAACCATGTGTCAGTTTTGTTTCTGAGGAGGCTAATTGATTCACTCCAGAGAGACAATCTAGGAGTGAAATAACATCACAGCAGGACTAAGGAGTCAATGAGGGAACTAAAATATTCAAAACCAATTGGCTGCATTTATACTAGCAAGTAAAACGGGCCATTGACTGGCCCTGAGGGCAGGCGGCATGACACAGCTCGTGTCCCTGCAGCTAAATTCCCTTCTCTCCTTAAAACAGAGGCCTCATGCACCCTGCCTTCTAGGAAGAGCTGCTGGTCTGTGCCATCCTCAGATCTGTCTGGGCCCAGGATCTGCCAGTCTTTTTAATTTTCTGTGTTTCATCCAGGGAAACCTGTGCTATAAGGCAGCTGCACCATAGGGAGGCCTCAGTAGTGCTTCACCTTTTCTGCATCTGGATATGTAGCACAATCCTGTTGTGAGACCATTTCAGGAGGAGATCTGGTGGAATGCACCAATCCCACCCCACTCACAGTCTGGATGCATTTTTAATGTCCTTTTCTCCCCTCTGCTCTGTGGTTTCTGCAATGAATCATTTGGGTGCCAGGAATCTGCACATATTTCATCCAGGGACAAACAGTGACAAGCTTCAGTGTAAACTAAATTAATGCTGGTGTGATGACAACCTCTTAAATGTCAAGTCCATGTACATGCCTGAGTCCTGCTTTCTTTCACTGAGGTCTATTTTTGCCAAAGGACAGGCAGCAAATTCACAGAGCACACACTCTTCATCCATTAATGCTGCTCTGCAAATTCTGTATTKTACACCACAATGAACTGCAGCATTTTGTATGAGGAGGAACCATGTCAACCAGAGGAACTAACAAGTCACACTGAAGTCTCTAGTGAGCTATTATGACTATTACTAATAAAACATTTTTGTAGTAAAAAGTTGTATCAAACACCCATCTGGGTTTTCAATAAAGTTGCTTGTAACTTGAGGGACCCCATTGTCTGCCATCTACACTTTCTTCACAATCTTTATGATTGATAGCCTTTGAATGACTGCTGGGAAAAAAAGATAGTGCATCAAGAGAAAGGAATGATTTATCCAAAAATAAAAGATGTTTCAAAAGACACATGTCCGAACCCAAGCAGTTAACCCTAAGACTTCGTTACTAGGGTTATGGTCTACTGAGAGGCAGCAACGTTTTTACAAAGAAAAGGACCTTTCATCTCAGTACTGAAAGGAGAGAATTTGAAGAGTCGCTACAGTTGCTTTCTGCAAATGAGTAGATCAACCTTCTAGTAGTATTTTAAGGCTGCTGGCAGAAAGAATTGAGAGTCATATTTGTAGCAAATGGAATTAAAATTGTTTTAAAGAAGACCTGCATTTTTCTTTTTAATCAGCTAGTAGTGTTATTAAGTTTTCCACAGAGACTGTTTCGATTTGTTCCTAGTCATTTGACTGCCATTCAGTTAATATAAGTGATGGATTAATATGCCCCAGAATTTTCTTTAAAATGATTGGATATTTAGTTTTGATTATAGTAAGGGGATGCAGCATGTTAAGTTACTCATTACTGGATCAACTTGTAACCTCAAGGAAAAGTTCCTCTGGGGCTTGCAACCACATCTTCCAGATAAAGCTGATGGATTCATGTCCCTCAGGTACTGACACGTACCTAAACCAAGACTGGTCATGGTCTTGAAGACCAGTGCAGGACAGCTGCTGCTTTGTGACCAAATCCTTCACACTCTTCCCTTAAAAAAAAAGAGAAGACAGAGGAGCAGATAATAGTTACTAGTCTAATATCTCCCAGTAAAGCATTGTCCTTTGGATACTTCTGTTGGATGAACTTTGGTCACGTTCTTGGTCATATTGACTACTGTTGGCTGAAATGGAAACAAGGAACTTGTACCTGTTAGTTTCTGCTCAGCACAGTTGGCACTGGCAAGATTAGTCCTGCCTGATTATAGAAATCTCCTGGTCGAGCAGGCAGGAGTCTCTGCAGTGCCTGTCAGCAGCACAGTCTGCAGCTGTGACAGTGCCAGCAGCCCCGGTGGCTCCAGGTCCAGGCTTGGTTCCCACCCCCAGCATGCTGCCTGCCCRCCTTCTCTCCTTGGCTGCTGAGGGCCATTCGAATGCAGGCTGATGGTGAGGACGATGCAGTGTAAGCAGGCATTTAGGTCACCTGAGCAATAGCTAGTCAAGTGGGTTTTGGATATGTGCTCTGCACAGTGAGACCTGCAGGCTTGTTAACATTGTGTCATTGATATGGTGCTGTTGAGAACCTGGCCATCTTCTTGTTGAAATGCAGTCCTGCTTGTTTCAGGAATGGGACAAGCTGATTAAAAAAACCCTTCTTAAATATAAAGGAAAAACACTCCTGTGTGTGCTCTGACACTTGTAATAAGTAGAGACCACCACTGTTAGCAATGCCTCACAACTGCATTTGTGCAAGCTCATGCGTTTCTAGGTCTGCCCTGCTAGCGGCAGCCTTCGCTCTGGCACAACAACAAGATATAGAGGATTTGTCTCCTTCTGGACCTTCTCCCCATCCAGTTAGGTTTCTACATTCTGTGATCTCTGTTTCAGTAGTAAGCTGATCTGGCAGGGTATTCAGTCAGAAATTAATTAGTGTGGGCATAATGTTGTGAATACATACAGTGCTGATTTTTCATTCTAATAACTTAGTTAATAATTTCACTTTCAAGCAAATTTCAAGCAAAGAGGGAAAGTAGTGCGAATTCCAATGCTTTGATCATGCAGTGACATTTTGATGCTAAGTCGCTAAGATAATCTAGACTAATGGCTTTATACAAAAGTAATTTGAAAGTACTTTGGTAGTTTTGAAAGTGTCCTTTTTAGAAGGTGGACCAACAGTTCAAGAAAAATTTATTCTCTGTCCAGAAGTGGCACTCAGTCATTTTCACAATGTTGGCTTTGTGACATTAGCACAAAATAAAGTAGATGCCGACTTGGGCTTACTTCATCCAGGGTCTGTGGTACTTAAAGAGTGCCGGACCCTGGAGAGACATGAGCCCATAGGTGCTCTATGAGGAAGGAAGGAAGGAAGGAAGTTGTGTGCTTTCTTCTTTATACAGGTAAATGAACTGAGCTACCAAGAATTTAAAACTTGGATTAATCTGTTTAGGCTCTGCCATGACTAGAGGCTGCCGGGAAGTTTCACTGATGTAGGAAGGACCACGATTCAGTGAAAGACTCAGAAAAATGTTCCTGACCTCTCCTGGTCTCTCTCATTCCCAGTCCTGACAAGCACAGCAATAGCTAGGACAGGGCTGAATGCAGCAAAAATGCTTGTGCCCACAATGGTGCTGGTGTTGCTGCCACCATGGGAGTTGCTCTGCCACTCAGGGGAGTGACAGAGGTGGGGGACAGGGSATGAGGACTAGAAGTGGCTGTAAGAAGCCTAAGGAAGATAGACCAGGCTCCAGGTCATAAAATGTCTCAGTAGGCCTCTGCTGATATGGGGTGTGAGAATACAGGAGATACCTTTCCACAGCAAAATCTGTTGGCTTTCTCACCCAGATGCTTGCATTTCAGATATTATGTGGAAATATCAGCCATTTACAGATTCAAACCAAAAAAGGAAAACAATGCTCTTCCCAAGAGGCAGGGGGATAGTGGACATTCTGTAGAAGGAGTTTTTTGAGAAATATTGTTCCCTGCTTTTTGTTGGTGCTATGTGCTCTGATTCCCTCTAACACCAGTGTTCYTTGCTCTGTTATTCCTGCTTAGTCAATGCAAAACATGCTCCAGCAAATCACATTGCTGCTCTAAGGTCTAGAAACCTTTCAGTCTTATTTACTTATTCTTTTTATTAATTTTCCCTTAAAATATATCTAGACTTTATCTACATAACACAGTGCTTCAGCATCTACCAGGGACATTCAGCATTATTTTTATTTTGAAATGACTTAAATGAATATAGGTCATGTTGCAATGACAGTTCTGCAGTCAAACATTGCTCTAGGTGTCTGACGAGGAAGCCGCTGGAGTTAATCAAAATGCTTCCTTCTGATTTTGAAACCGTGACATGTTCCTTGGAGGGAATAATGAGCTTGACCGTTTATACTAGTACTTATGTGTACCCATTTAACATAAACGCCAGTGCACATAAACTCCAGAATACCAAAGCCCTGCATTTATGTTCAGTGCTGGAATCTGTGCTCAGCAGATAATAACACAAATGATTGATAGACTCCTGCATTTGGTACAATAGATTAGCAGCACTTATCTGCAGGTAGACAGCAATGACAGGAGGCAATTTCATTTTGACATTTTGTAAATGGCTATTTTACTGTGTTGGCACAAAGGCAGCAATGTGGGGGGTGATTTTCCACATCTAGGACTCTATTTATAAGCTGGCAGTTGCCAGCCTTTCATCCCTAAGGCAGATATTCTTGATTTTGTACATCTTAATTTTCTCAGTTTCTTTTAATATTAACCTTCCTTTTCTGGAATGAAATCCCTAGTGTTCAGCGCAAGCTGCTGAGACACTTGCTGTTACCAGTCTGCTATCAACAAACAGCACAGAAATATTAGCAATGGATCAATTTGGAGCTGTCGAGAGCAGAGGGCATAGGACTCACAACAACAGCTGCTCTTGGCCAAGTAGCATCATCCTTAGAAGAGCGAGTTTTGACAGGTATTTAACTGTAAAGCTGGCATGAGAGCTACAGCATTTGTGCCCTCCACTTGGTGGAAAGTCAGGAYGGGAACACTCCAGGTTCCTCTCTGTGGCCCATCATCAGCTGACTGGAAACCTTGAATGTTTCCACACAGAAAAATAATTAGAAAAGCTTTGTCACATTCCTCTGAGTTGAAACACGTGGTTCTACTTATCTGCAACATGATGACTGGCTCCAGAAACTGGGATAATACTCATTTGTTAAATGCCATCAGTCTTGATACCGATGAGCTCTTCCTAAAAGGAGAGGAAATATAATAAGGAAAGTGATGTATTGCAGTTGTTCTCTGATTTCCCAGCTCTGAAGTGCCTTGAATAACTGCTTTTTATATTTGTTAGTTTGGAAATAATGTCACCATTACTAACCAGCAGAGAAAAAACAGTCTTCTGTAATGGTGGGAAACATTGTCTAGCAAATCTGTGATGTAGCTAGCATTTGCTTTAGACCATCTCTGTCTAGAGTGGCATATTTCTGGCAGTGACCTTAGAGAGTCAAAATTCTGTCATTTGTAAGTGGCTGACATGAGTTGGTCAAACACCAGCTAGATTTGTTTGCAGTGGCTTTACCGTGCTCTGTTTTGATCTTTAGATCTTTCTCCTTAGGAGCGCTGCCTGAGAGACAGCACACTTCAGTTAGAAGTTCCTGTCTGGAGAAATACTTTCAGCTGTAATGGTGTTAGATGATTTTCAAAGCTTTTTTTCATCAGAAATAAGATCTATACTTGCCTACAGTCAACATCTTTGAAACACTATAAGCGAAACAGAAGCTGTCAACAAACTGCATTAATATTTTAAAAAGATATTTAATTATTTATGGTGATGCTTCAGCATATTCTTTATATAAAACTTCACTGTAAAGGAGTTGCCTTGAGATACATTTCTCACTGAGCAGTACTGTACCACTGGGAACAATTTTTAGGGCTTTTATTTATTAGAGAACATCGGCAACATTTAGTTAACTTAGAAGAAGTGTATTAAAGGCACTTTGCACTTTTACTAGGGTTATGATACTGYTTGGTTGCTGTTTATGTTTGCAGAAGTCAGCATAGGCTTATTGGGTTGCTGCCTACAATAAGGAAATAATTGAGGTTCATTAAGGTGCTTTAAAAGCATGGAAATAAGTTACTTTACTACAGCTTCTCAGATAACACAATGAAATTGCCCTGAGAAATCCTGCGGTCTTGGTGGCCTTGCCCATAGCTGGGACCCCAGAGATGGAGCCAGGAGACTCAGCACTACCGTGGTGCTGCTGGGTGGCCTGGGAGAGTCATTTGAGCTTTCAAACTCAAGTTTTCTTAGGTATTAAAGGGAATAGGAAGTTTTCTTTGTAAATGCTTCTGGAGTTACAGATGAAAAGTAGCTTATGAGTGATCTGGTCCTGAACAATATCAAAGGACTGTGAGTTAGAGATGTGTTAGAGAGAAATGGAGTTAATTTTTACAAGTTAATTTATCTAGTCAGACAAATATAACATTTCCTTCCTGGTGAATGACATTTCCTTCCCGAAGTTCATTCCAGGACCCTTTAATCTACAACATCAATTTTATGTTGTAGCACCGATTACAGCATTACAACTTGCCCTACCAGAACAGGCGGTAATGTTTCGGTTTGCACTGTGTGCTGCTGGAGATGGCATTAGAGAGTTGGGGACACAGAGCTGAACTTGAGCTGCTCTCATTGGTCTGCCCCAGATTTAAGCTGTAGTGAGAACCAGCGCAACTGGCGTGTGAAAATTGGGGAATGTGGACTTCAGTAGTAATACAGATGTGCAAGAGGTCAGAGCAGTCTTCTCAGAAATACCCCTCTTGCCATCAGCATCTCCCTCTGGTACCTGGATGCTTACCCTGTCTTTCCAGGTTAATTTCCCACCTTCTACAAAAGGATCTTAGCCTTTCTTGCACTTCACAGCATCACATTCAAGTGTATAATTCTGCAGGATATCAATGAACTTTCCCAGAATCTCAGTTTTACCAAGACTGCAAATATTAAATGCTCATCAATGTATTGGCAGATCATTGCTAAACCTGGAAGTGGACCATCATCTTCATGAGGTCCAAGGTGGTGCCCTCTTCCATGGTCCTGGTGCCCTTCACTTGCTGCAGAAGAGTACAGATGTGTCATCTCTTGATGGCACATGGGTCACTGTGAAAAGTTTGGTGTTCTCAGTCCTGTTCTCAGGGAAAACATCATAAATACCAGCATAATTAGGATAAAATGGCAGATTCACAGGCAGTGTTATTGCACATTTACCAGTATAGGTAATGGATGGTAAAAAAACATTAAGGAGAGCGAATGCAGTACTCTTGCACAGTAGCTGAAATAGGGGGAGTGAATTTCACAATTTCTGCTGGGAGTTCATCTTTTCTTTGACCAATGCTAGCCTACACCTGCTGGGCATCACTTTTATCTTTGACTCAGAGGACACTTCTGAAGAAATTTCCTTCCCTGGCAATTTTAAAACTTGAAAATGTCTCATAATCTAAGGCATTTCAAAGGGGAAAAAAGAGACTCTGGACCTACTTGCAAAGATGTTATCACACTACCTCTGAAAAAACCCAGCTCTTTCCCTGTACACGAAACTGAAACAAAAAAGTGCTGAAGGAAAGAGACGAAAAGAAACCCATCACTTACTAAAGTTCTATGTTTCAAAAGCATAGGAACCATGTCAATGTACTTGGAAAGCAAATCACCATGTAGAGATAAATTTATTTAACATTTAGAGATAAATTTATTTATGTTACTAATTGTTATGATTTTATCAGGCATCTTGGGAGGCCCTGGAGAACTGACATAAGGTGAGGGTCTTTTATAAAAAATAAGTAAGTTCTTGCCCTTATAATTGCAGAGGAAATGTGATCCAAAGGAATAGTAATGACTTACATCAAAAGAGCCCCATATTTACTGTTATTTGAAGAAAACTATTTGTTTGGATTTTGGGGGATCTGACTCATGATTTTTAAATATTTGAAGCTGGCAATGGAAACACAACTCTCTTTTTCTCTGCTTAGAACATTCACGAGCTTTCCTCAAAATATCAAGGTTCTGACAACACTCATAGACTTGAATTTTCCCTATATGTGCATGAATTCATAGTAATTCCACAACTTTGACCTTTGGCGTTTTGAAAGCAAAACAAGAGGAAAAATAAAGCCAAGCTCCAAATCCAACTGTATGCTGCTGTAACTTGCTTGCAGCCCCTCCTGGAGCACTCAGCAACAGAGGGAGGAGACTGGGGGCGTAGGTTCCTGTGAGAGCAGAGGGCTGGACTTGGTGATCTGAAGGTTTTCTTCATGTTCCAAACTGAGACCCCACTCTTCTAGCAACAAGTCTACTTTGTATCACAGAATCACAGAATGGTTGAGGTTGAAAGGGACCTCTGGAGATCATCCAGTCCAACCCCTCCACTCAAGCAGGGTCACCTACAGCACATTGCCCATCACTGTGTCCAGATGGCTTTTGAATATCTCCAAGGAAGGAGACTCCRCAACCTCTCTGGGCAACCTGTTCCAGTGCTCTGTCACCCTCACAGTGAAGAAGTTTTTCCTCATGTTCAGATGGAACTGCCTGTGTTTCAGTTTCCACCTGTTGCCTCGCATCCTGTCACTGGGCACCAATGAGAAGAGTCTGGCCCCATCCTCTTGACACCCTCCCTTCAGATACTTGTACACGTTAATAAGATCTCCTCTCAGCCTTCTCTTCTCCAGGCTAAACAGGCCCAGCTCTCTCAGCCTTTCCTCATAAGAGAGATGCTCCAGTCCCCTAATCATCTTTGTAGCCCTT
>NW_020449330.1:183379-221135 GCF_003343035.1 Apteryx rowi | reverse complement strand
GCAGAGCTGCTTTCCAGCAGGTCAGCCCCCAACCTGTACTGGTGCATGGGGTTATTCCTCCCCAGGTGCAGGACCCTGCACTTGCCTTTGTTGAACTTCATGAGGTTCCTCTCYRCCCACCTCTCCAGCCTRTCCAGGTCTCTCTGAATGGCAGCACAGCCCTCTCGTGTATCAGCCACTCCTCCCAGTTTKGTATCATCAGCAAACGTGCTGAGGGTGCACTCTGTCCCTTCATCCAAGTCACTGATGAATAAGTTGAACAATGTTGGACCCAGTATTGATCCCATTTGTAAGTAGGAAATGAGAAGTTTCTCATGTTATTATTAGCCCAGGAGAGCAGAAGGAAGGACAATTATTTGTCATTTTGTAAATACCTAATGTTGGTGCTATCAGAAGTAGAATTATTATTGCATGAAAAATCACTGGTATCATATTGAGGTATGGCAAAATCCAAACTTGTTGAGCAGGCTTTTGTTTCCCATATGGGCTGGAGAATGGGGGTACCATGGAAGTCTTGCTTTTAGGTTAATGGGGGATGTTAGCTCTTGAACACTTTTGTCTTACAAGGCAAATGGACTAGCACTATTCTAGGCAAATAAACTATTCCAGAACAGCACTCTTGTGACAACATGATACTCCCAAATAAAAATTGCCTTTGCCATACAGTCAGGGACAGGGAAGGGCAGCAGCCTTTTTATTCAACGTACACCTTGTACATATATACAGTAATTCTACTGCATGTGAGAATTTGCTCCAGAGAGCCTTACCATGAAGGGGCCAAGTTTTTAGTTCAGTACTGCTACTGTGTAGGTAAGAGATGTCCATGCACATCCGCTTCAACTCCTGGGGCATGTGCTTGTCCTCATCTTGTGAGAGACTGCCTATTTAAAAAAGGGAGAAGGGAAGACTCCTCTTAAAAAAGGGAGCCAGAGCATTAGCACAACCACAGGTCAGCCTTCCAACAAGAAACTATTGCCTCTCTGTCTCATCAAGGGAGGGCAGAGGAAGGGAGGTGTCTGTGGCTCAGCTGAGATGCTGCAGATTTTGAGCTTGTAAATTAGTTTTAATCTGTGCTGACAATTGCATGCATCACTGCCTTTCCTCTAAACTATAGAAGCAAGAGCAATTAGTCTCATTAAAAACATGAATGTGCAGCAGGCAGTATGGGTTCTAATAAAGCAAGCATACTTTTCCATTAAAACAATTTGCATAATGCAATTCTATGAAGTATTTTCTTCATTTTCAAGCTTCTTTCCATTCACTGAGCTCTGTATTAATCGCTAACAAAAAACAGAGCAGGAATTTTCTTTTTAAGGGCTTCCTCTCTGTGTTTTAAAGAAAGATGCTCAAAGCAAAATATAATTACGTAGTTCACATTCTGATATACCTCAGTGCAGACTGGTTCCCTACCAAAGATGTTTTTTAGCTCAGAGGTCTTTGTGGAGTGCATGAGGGATATCCATGTGTAATATTCCTCAGGTTCCCGTGCTTCTAAGAGCTGCAGATAGCTGTCTAAAGATCAATGGTCCAATTTTCCATTCCTTTGTCACCCTGAGTCTGCTGTTTGTTCTGGAGCCAATGTAGCTTCCATCCAGGTCAAAACTGGTGTGGAAGAAGTAGTAAAGATATTGTTTCATTTTTTTGGGTCCCTTCTTGCTGCTCACCTGTAGATCCTTGGTGCCTACTGCTCTGAGTGGACAGCATCTTATCCAAGATGAGGAAACGTACATGTTCTGTATATTCTGACTTCACACTTTCCCAAAATCATTGAACAGAAGGAGAATCCATGGTATGCTGGCATTTGAACAACTATTGTACAAATAAAATACAAGGATGAAAAGAAAGTCTTTGGGAGGACACACGTTGAAATTGATTTTTGGGTTTTGTGAAGAACTCTTATAAGCCAAATGGTTAAGAGACTTATAAATAAGAGGCACTTGTTAAAAATCTGAGCTTGTCTGCATGTACTTCTTGAAGACATAAGGGAATTCGTGTTTATGAAATCTACAACACTGAGTTAGGAAGATGACAACCATGTGTGATTCAAGTGATCTGTGATATGCAAAAACAACAAATCGAGAAGCCATAGCAGTTAGTAATAGCAATCAGTTGGCAAAGAATGATGGACCAAAACGTGTTTCTGCCAAACATGTCCATTATAAATGATAAGTATTAATAAATATCACTGGTTTAATGCAAATAAATATCACATTAATAAACATCACATTATACTGATGAGCTCTTCATGTTTTAAAATACAATATTCCTTCCTTGCCAATATTTCAAAGATGAGCAGAATATGAATATCTCAAAAGAGAGCATATAGACCTTAAACCATTTAAGTTTCTCCCTCCCAGTCAGGATCAGTTTTTGGCCACGGCCTACCASGGTGTCTGCCTGGCCAGATCTAGGCTCCACAACAGCAGTACGAGGAAGAAGAAAGGTGGGGGAGACCCCAACTCTAGCTACTGCCTTCAGGCGCCATTTCCCTCTCCCTGCTATGCCTCTTACTGAACATCCTGACAGACCAGGAAAAAGTTTCCCAGAGAGAGTCAAGGAGTGCCATTTTGTCCTGGACTTCTTGCGTGGACATAAGATTTTGTCCTTTCTGCCCTCCCCAAACCACAGACCATTAGAATCTGTTAATTCCTGGTGTCCTAGAGGAAAAAAGGGACACAAGACATCACTGTTAATCACAGGGTCCTGGTAGTTACATGGCCTGGTGTAGAATGTCCTTTACAATGAAATAAGATGTAACAGAGATTATGTCCCTGGCAAAGCAGCAGAAGCCAGGAAGGCCTTCCAGCTTCCAGTCCCTCCAAAGTGCAGGGCACAGCTGGCAACTTTTCCTCAAAAATAAAATAATCTTGTTGTCATGCAAAAAAAAAAAAAAAAAAAATTAACCACAATCACACAGTGGTGCTACCAGTCTTGGTGTAATCAGTATACAGTCAAGTGTACCACAGCCCTGGCAAGGCCCTGCGATTGTGTGGTGCCTCTATTTGTTGCATAGGCATAAATACAGAGGTTGAGACCCATTTTGCCTAGATCTAGACCAGTCTTCTGCCCTATTTTAGAGTCATCTTTAGCATGAGATATCATATGTGTGCCTGTATCTCTGCATTGTCTCTGAAGAGAGCGGAAGGTAACCAGCTAAGGTAATATGATCATGCTATAGCTCCCCTCATGGGGTCAGATAAATCCCACCCTCAGTGCCTGAACGCTTAAGGAACAGAGAACTTTGCCCTAAATTTCCTCTAGACATGTAGTTTCATTAGCTCCATGCTGAGGTAGAGGTCTGGGTGGCTGGGAGGGTGGAGAGTGGCTCAGCGGCAGCTAAGGGGTAACAGGAGTTCCGCATCCTGCAGAGCTCCTCAATGCTGTGCTCACTGGTGGAAAGCCAGCTGATGGGGATCTAAGCAACATTTGAGCAGCTGGGGTCCCAGGTGCAAGTCCCACTTGGTATTGATGCATTTGGTTCAGTTTCCCATGAAAATCCTGAGAACAAATGACCAGATTTTGGTGGAGGGACAGGCTGCTGACAGCTGCCTCCCATTTCTGATGACGGGCCATGGTAGAGGCCTCACGGTGAGGATGACTGACCACTGGTTCAGGGGCAGCTCTCAGCCAGGTGCAGGGCCATGGGGAGATAGTTGCTCTTTGTTGTGGAGGTAGCGTCTATACACTCTGGCCTAACACACCACAATATATTTTTTCCCAGGACAGGGAGCATGGGTGTGCATGCAGCAAAGAGTCAACATAGGCGTTCTTATACTATTTCCCTTCTACTACAACCCAATCATCCTTGGGAAAAGAGACCATCAGGATCTTCAGTAGCTGGGCTGAAAAACCCATTTTCTCCCCAGTGTCTGTCAGCTTCTCTTGTGTGAAGGGATTTATGAAATAATTAGCATTCAACATCTAGGAGGTACCAAAGGGCAGCTGCTGGCAGTGGCTCTGGGGAGGGGATGCGATGCCAGGGCTTGCTGCAGAAGGGGCCCGGTGCATGATGAGTGAGCAAGAGCGTGTTTATTGCCATGGCCTTGCCTTCACTTGGGCTCATAGCCATGCTGCAAACCGTCGCAGCTTAGCACTCGCACACGGGCTGTCTACACCTTGCAAACTCCAGTGATAAATCCTCCGGGAGATTAGTCTCCAGCGGCTGTTTCTGCTCAGCTTTCTGTGTGGAGCCACCCCCATGCAGAGCTGGGGCACCCTTGGGGGATTGCTCTGCTGCTTGAGGGCTGGTGCCAGCTGCACCCCTTGCGCCCGGAACCCCCATCCCCAGGCACCATCCTCCCCCCATGGGGAGCCAGGCTGACCTGCACTAGCAAGAGCAAGATGCTCAGGTGAGGGGCTGAACCAGCAGCGCTGGCCCCTGCCGAGAGTCTGTGGGTTGCTTGTGGTGGGCCTCAACCCCCAAAGCCAAAACCGATTATGGAAAGACAGGTGTAAAATTAGGGCCTTATGCAACCTGCAGTGACGGCAGCCAGAGCTAAGTCACAAGGGTTATATAATGGTGAAATGGTGGATTAAGAGTCTCCAAGCAGTGCTCTGAGGAGAGGGCAAACATGAATGGGAAGCCCGAGCTCCTGCCAGTCGGAGAGCAGATGAGCAAGTTCCTCCAGAGCAACAGCACTGGTGYGAAGCTCTTCAATACCAACCTTGGATGAATTTTCTGTGCAGCACACATTGCTGCAACGGCAGTGCTGGTACTGCCCTGCCAAGAGACGKGGCCAGGAGCCACACTGCGGGGAAGCGACCTGCCTCCAGCTGCACTGGGGCTTGCACTGGTGCACAAGCCCCATCCTGGCCTCCTGAAGCAATCAAGAGGGTCAACTGCCCCTCACAGGGCTTCCTGCAAATGGGGCAGGGGTAGACAGGGAGGGCAGGAAGGAAGGGACCAGCCAAGTGTCACATGGTTGCTTGTTAGAAATATCCCATATTTTACCAGTGTTGTGTGCATAGCATGAATTTGGGGTAGGAGAGAGGTAAGAAAGAGAAGACATAAATGTGCCTGGGTGTGGACCCAGATTCACACACACGGTCGCTTTTGCCTTTCCAAGTAGGCAGGTTGGTATTCAACGGAGGAGCCAGAAGAAGGGAATGGTGAAGAGTCAGCCATCTGAAGAGATGTCCAAAATCTCTTAGAAGTCCCTAGAAACTAAAAATGAGGAAGGAACAGACATAGAATTCTCTTCCTTTGCTATCTCTCTTTCTCACTTTGTTTTACTAACCCTTCTGGATTTTTTTACAAAGCCATTTTTAGGTCACAATTACTTTTAAATTAATATTTTTTTCCACCAATAAGTGAAGCCTAAAAAAGGAAAAAGGCATCTTGTAGATCTCCTTAAGTGGAAAACACCCTTTAAAGTATGTCTGATAGTGATCTCATAAACAGCTGTCAGTCCTGGCAAGCAGCAAGCAGCCTAGAATGTGCTATTCTTAGATCAAGAAAGCGTAAGTAGGTCAAATTACAATTGGTTCTTGTAAACACCATCCCCACGAAAATCAGAAACTGATACAAGGTCAGAAATTTGTAATATGCTGAATCAGAAAGAAAAAATGGCCAGGGCCAATTTAGTCTTCAAATATCTGTTCTTTCAGTTAATCTCAATTTTTACCAAATTTGTTTTGTTCCATATGCTGTCAGTGATCTGAGACTTCTCTTTGATGGGGGAGATGTCATGGAGACTTTTTAATGTCTGGCAGAAATAAACCAGCAATACAGTTTTGTCATGCCTTTTTATTTAAGCATCTCAAGGTAAAACTAAATAGTTAATGAGACTAAAAAGGAAGTTACAACTTGATAAGTCCTTAATGTTTGCTAATAAAATATACTGCATGCACGAGTAAGGCAACTCTAGTCCCAGTGCCACAATCTTATTTTACAGAATTGAGACAAATGCTTAGGTTGTGCTGGTCCGCTCAGATGCATGATTCCTAGAAATGTACTTGCATGACTCCTTAGCTGATTGCTGTTGCTGGCCAATAATGGCTGCCTGCAAGTCCTGGAGGCAGGAAGGAGTTGCCACCTCCAGGTTACATAGGCAGAACATGAATTTTGGGCCAAACTCTTCATTCATTTGCATTAAGTGCTTCTTACGGAGTAGGGCATTGCCGTACGTTGGCACTCCACTGCGATGTGGTGCCTGTAGTGGGACACCCTCGTGGCACCCACGTATGCCCTGGGTGGCCAGGGCCACCCCAAACTGGGACATCCCTTCCCTGGCCCCTGGCCCGGGCTGCCCCAGGCTGCCAGGGAAGAGGCAGCTGTCTTGGGCGGGTGCGTGGGCACTCCTGCAGCCATCCCACCACTCCTCCTTGGCTGCTGCTTGCAGACACCAGCAGGTTTCACCCTGCTCCTACTTCAGCTCTGCTCGGCACGAATAAAAATGATGAAAATCTGACCTGCTGTGGCTGGCCAGACAGGAAGTTCATGTCATTTTTCTGAAGAAACTTACTGTTTTCCCTCCAGTTGCTAAAGATCAACTAATTCCTCAGTACAACTTATTACTTGTCTGCACAACCACAGGTTTGCCTGGTGCTCAACACAGCAGCATCTAAAAACTTGGTTCATCTTAATTAATTAATTAGTTAATTCCTGGTCTCTCATGAATCCCTTCATGAACTCTGGAGCTACTCACATCGAGTCAAAATGACAGAGTAGCAATGATCTGTCTCTGTACTGCTGCCTGTTGAAAGCAGATTTCCTAGCAAGGAGGACTGGGGCACCAGAAGAGGCAGCTGAGGCTGGGCACCTGAGCTGGCTGGCTGCACAGTGCTGCTGCTCTTGGAGGGCTGGGGAAAACTCCTGTGCCCTCCATCCTCTCAGTGGTCCTCGTGTCTCTCAGAGCAAGTGTCCCCTAATGCTCCAGGACCCTTCAGCTTGGTCTGGCCTTCTGCAAAGCCAATTTATTCTCATCTGTCTTCATTTTCACTTCTCTTCCATTCTAAGAGGTAGATGTTAAATATGGAGGATGTTCATCTGTAGGCTAAAAACCTGGTTTGGGGTAAAACTGGGGTAGTAAATCAGGTGCAGATTTTAATCTTGCTGCCTTTATTTATTCATTTTATTGCCAGATTTTATCCTATATTTTATCTGCTCTTTGGACTGGTATTATGATTTTGTTTCTACTCTTATTCCATGGAGATATTATATTACCCTTCAAGGGACCTCCTCCCCTGCAGTTGGGCACCACCTAATTATAGCTCAAGCTTACCTTTAAATAGGCATAGCATCTTTTTCCAGCTAATGTTCTTCTCTGTCAAGTTTTCCTCACAAATGTAAAAGATGTGCTACAGGTGTTTACAGTCTCCTTGAAAGAGGAACAGAGTCCCAAACACTCTTTAGCTACATTGAGGACATTCTGATCATGAGACAAAACTTCTGCACTTAGATGCAGAGGAAGAGAAGACAAGAATAAACCAGAGGGAGGTTTCCAAATAATCCTGATAGGCAGGGCAACATAAAGAGAAAGATCAGTAAGCTCTCTGCAAAAAGATTGAAGCTTAGCTGAGTCTGAAATGAGAGAGAGTTGTCTTAATTGTGAATCWGAGCCCTTTCCTTGAAGCTGTAACTGAGTCAGTGGGCAGATTTAATTTCTTGCCCCTGTTAAAGCAGAATGGAAAATTGTAACATGGTTGGAGTCCAATTGTCAGTCAAAAACCAGGTTAAATATTTAAGAATTGAGTTTTTCAATTGTGATAGACCTGCCAGCTCTTGTGATTTATAATGATTTTTGCAGTGTGTTTGAATTCCTTCTTGCAGTACCTGGAATCATTTTAACAAATAAGAGTATGAGATTCCACTTTAAGAGAAAAGCAAATGAGTATCTGTTGTAGTTAGAAGAGCTCAAAAATAGGACTCCTAAGGCTCAAAAGCATCAGGCAAATGACCTTCTGCCCCAGCAATTTGTGTTTCAGCTTTCAAACAAATGTTCTACTTTTCAGGTACTGAATCAAAATTTCGAACTCTTGTGGGCAGCAATAATATCACTGTTAAGTCCATATGTAGCTTTTGGTCATCCTGCAGCTTTTATTGGGGATATAAAGTTGCGCTTAACTGGATACAACTGGACACAAGATATAGTTACAGCTTAGCTGGGTCCTACCTTTGCTTGCTGCTGTTGCAACTGCATCCCTCTCTCTTTATGTCAGTTAGTGACTTAGAGATCGCCGTGATGGGAGTGTTTAGAAGACGAGAAATCAGGCTAGCTTTAGACTTTACAACTAGGTTTACAAAATTCATCCAGTAGCAGCACACTTCTTGCTCGCGGGCAATTCTTACACAATATTAATCATCATCACTACATCATCATAGGCAAAACTCTTAGTCTTTATCATATTCTAAATTAGCTCTGAGTATAGGCTATCACAGAGTGGATAGTTTGCATGGTTGACTGTGGTCCTCGGTCATTCATAGTCACCAAGGTCCAGGCGATCAGGCCTGAGAGCCTGTCGATAACAGAAGTTGGAGTCAAAGTGGACTTGTCTTCTTTCTTCTCTGATTTTCCTTGTTTATGGCTAATGTTCTTATGCTACTGTCCTCCTCCCCAAAGGAGAGGGTTTCCTCCACTCCTCGTACTGCTTATGCTGTTTTCTTTTGTCTTGCTATTCAGCCTTCTTGTCCTGCTATTTGTAGGTCCTTGTGCTTATCTTGTCCTCTGTTTGGCAACTTTTGTTACTTGGATGCCTCCTATGTGCAACTACACCCGTCTTTGTTTGCCCCTTTGGTGATCACATCATTGCTCAAGTAATTATGAARAATTGTGTCTGGCTATGCCATCACAGTGTTAAAAAATAGTTATATACTGTTGTTATTTACACTGTTTTAGTGTTGGGGTTGAAGGCAAGATATTAATCATATCTTGCTTAGTCCACTTCTGCTTTATAGGTGTCACAGGCCCCTGTTTTGGCTACATGGTGCAGATACAGAGGCAATCTAATCTAAACTTTCATTTATCAAGGGAAAAACACAACCAATAGTCCATCTGCAAGAATATGCAATTCTAAAACTGTTTGAGATATCAGAGAAGAAGACACTGAAATAGACATCACAGCAAATGAAGAAACAGAACCTAAAGAACCAAATTAACACCCCCCCCAACCAAAAAAAAAGACCAGGGGTTAAATCAAATAGAGACCAGAGTCAGATTTTTTGGTAGCAAGTTCAACCTCCGCTTGTTTCTGGCAAGGCCAGCCTGCCCACAGTACTGGCTGCTTTTCAGGTCTAATGGGGACTCCTGGGAGCCTTTTGCCTGTGTCCTTTTCTGGGGCACTCTGCCCTCAGAGGGAAAGCCCTTTCCTCCATGTCTTACATCTTCCTGGGGATTTCCAGTGGGTACAAATGTTACAATGGGCAAAGCAATGGTCTAAATGGGAACACCTTCCTTTACTGACCCTCAACCAGAGCAAGGCTCTCTGAACAGAGAATAACACTCAAGTCCTGCACAAAAAAAATGGTTTGTGATCCCAAAATTAAAACCTGTGGGCTACATCTGGTAACAAGTATAGGGATCTGGAAAGGGGCTGAGACAGAACTGAATCACCTCAGCCCAAAATGGAGACCCAAGACATCCCTCTGAATGAGACAAGCTGTACAATGGTGAGCACCTGAGGGCTATCCACGTTCATTGGGCACCATCCTGTTTGGACGTGGTGTGTGGCCTGCCGTGATGTGTGTCCCAGCGCCGCAGCTCCTCACAAGGTGCCAGCACTCCCATCCCACTGCTGCAGGGGCCCTAGCATCTCTCTTTGAGCCTGCATCACACATGGATGGGAGCAGGGTACTCACAAAATGCAGTTGTGGTCTCTTTCCATCAGGTTCTGGTGATGGTTGTGCAGCCATCCGCCTTGACTAAGCAAAAAATGAGTCCAGCACTTGCCCAGGAGATGAGAGACCTGGAGCCAGTTCCCTCAGCCCGAGGAAGTTCAGGCTTCCACCTTCCAGTGCTGGTTAGGGTGGACATTTTTTACTTCTCACTGTAAAACAAGACACTTAAGGCTCACAGAACTAGAGGGGCTGGGAGAAGGTTAGGACAGTAATCTAGGAATGAAGTGTTAAGCTGGCCTGGATAAAATATCTGTTAGAGCGTGGGACCAGACTGCTAGGTGACAGAGTCATGGTGCTGCTCTTTGGTTCTAGGGGCCATGCTGTGTGGTAACACAGCTTAAATAGAGAGCAACAGCCTCCCAAATCTGTAGAAGAATTTTGATTCAGACTCTAAGCTGGTCAAAGATTGTGGTAGACCTCAATGCTTATCCTTCTCCAGAAATGGAGATCTGAGATGCGTCTCATCCCATTAAAAAGTACCGGGATGGACTGAGTGTAGCACACAAATTACCAGGTATAATTTTTCATTTGTGTTGATACCTTTCCTAGGTAACTTCCTGACTGCACATTTATAGAAGTAGAAATGGGGCTCTAAACACATCATGTCTCCAGTGTTTTTTTGTAGAGTGGTCACCTGCTGAGCATTTTCTTATGGTATCCTGGGGGGAGGCTGAGGATGGGATGGCAGCGGGGAATTTATGTGGGCTCAGAGCTACAATTCCTCAACAGAGAAAGTGGTAATGCACAGTCTTCCAGTCCAAGGAACTGAGGGTGGTACCCTGACAAGACCTTTCACCCTCTGGTGCCTGCCTGCTCCTTTGGCCATCCATAGAGATGGTGGAGACAGTGCCATGAGATCTGGCCCTACAGAGATGTTTCTGGAGAAGGTGACATTAGCAATAAAAATAGATGAGAGTATTTGAGTCATGGATCCAATTAGTTTCATCTTTTTCACCTAACAGGCACAAAACCCAGTGACTATGCTGTGACATATGTCCCATGCTCATGGGCATTACTTCTCTTGTCCACTTTCCCTGCTGTCTTGTTTCTAAAGTTAAGCACCTGGGTACATCTGAGGAAGTCACAGTCCTTGTGTGAAAGAAAATGTACTGACTCCACTTCAGACCATCTGTGTTTCCCTTCAACAAATGACACAGCTTTTGGATGAACAGCATGAAATGTTCAGACAGAGCAGAGTTATTTAGTCTTCATTACTATTTCACTTAGTGCATGTACATGCAGCCTCTGGCCAATGAAATGGAAACAGGTTTTAAAATATTGAAACTGATTACCTCATTTGTATTTCCCTGGCATTTCTTGGACCACAGAGAGCCCCTCTGGTGTGCAGCTGCAAAACCCTAAATAGCTAAAATAAGACTAGATTCATCTCTTTGTGAAGAAGGTCATTAGTTGAATTGAATGTGTCAGTATGACAGTTTGCCTGGGGCCTGATTCAGCAAAAGCCCTCAAATACATTCAACTTTATATGTGAGAAGAATATTCTGAAATCAGCTGCTGACTCATGAAGAGCTACATGTGTGCTGAAATACTTTATGGGATGCTACAGTGTGGCTCCTTGCCTCTGGGTAGCTCAGCACACAGCCAGGCTTTGGGTGGTGGGAATGCCTACCCATGAGACTTCTACTTTTATTTTATTTGTTTGTTTGTTTGTTTGTTTATTATTTTGCCACTAGGCAGAAAAGCTGTTGGTGTCTAAAAGCCACTGACACTATTGAACTTTCCTTCTCAACCCCCAGCTCCTCTAACTTCCAAGCATTCTGCACCCTCAGAAGACACTTAAATAAAAGTGCCTTCCTACTGATTTAAATGCTATCTGTACTTTCTGTGCTTGCCTGTAAGCACCCAGCAAGTCGCACTGTAGATCCACATTTTTTCCTTTGAATAATTTAGGCATTTTTTTAACTGTCTTCAGACACTTTTGCTGCTTTGAGGAGAGATGGTTTTCAGGCCCAGACCATTTATAGAGTCATTTTTTGTTGCTGTTTAGACCCACTCCATCACCTGTATACATTCTGGGGTTGGCTCTTTGCAGCCAGACCATAACAGACAAGGGCTTTCTTCACCTGAATGTGACAGTGGATTACTTAACCAATCTTCTTGGTGGAGGGTCATTGAATCCTTCTAATGCCTCTTGACATGTTCTGTTGCTTTCCATGCTTGAAAGAACATGGGCACCAAACTTTTCTGAAACATTATACTGCAGGTTCCTCACTGTAGAAATAATTCATCCAAACAAGTCCTTCTGGAATCAGATAATGCCCAACTGTTCCTTAATGAGATTTTGAAGCAAGAGCTGACAGGCATCCTGTGGCGGTGAAGTATGTACATACCACRGATGACTACTGTAAAAACTTCAGAGTGCAAAAACCCATGGCAATGCTGGCACAATGCTGCTTCAGCCGTGTTGTCTACAACGAGCATTGGCTGTAACTTGTACTTCTGTTGTCTGAGACTTATGGAGCACAACAACAGGCTGGGAAATTTGCCAAGCCTCAAGCGTATATTGGAACAGGGTTGGTGTGAATATATAACCGCAAGTTGTAAAGAATACTTTAAATGCTGGTCCAGCAAGGACTAATGACTGAAAAAACAAACTCTCTCTGGAATTCTGTGTGTGTAAAGATTAGCCTTCACCCTTCAATAAATTATTGTGCCCTGTCCTTTACATATCTGAAAACAACAAGGGCTTCAGAATATCTCCCCACAGCCTACGAGAAATTCAGGAGCTCTAGTAGAAGACTCAAATCCACAAACATAAAGAAATCCACAATACCAATGTCATAGGGAAATCAAAATTGCTACCTAATACAAAGGCTGGGAATTTGTGGACAATATCTTATTCTTTTTTATTATTATTTTGAAATAGAATTTTTAGAAAAAGCTTTATTAGATTATTACAGAAGATATTTACAGTACAGAAAAAGATACTTACAGTACAGAAAAAATAAGCACAGTACCAATACTTTTTAACACAGAACTTTGAAGAGTGAGACTCAGCCCTGATAACTTTGGATTGCAGTTGTTAACCACAGTCATTTCAGTCACTGCAAAGGGTTTGGAGGTAAATCTCTCATGGACCCACGTGCCTCATATTTAGACCTTCTTTGTTCCTTGCTAGGAGCATTTTGGTCCATGGCTGTGATCTTTCTGCACTCAGGAAGCAAGTTCACATTGGAATAAAAGTTTCTATTTATAACAGGCAGCTGCAGTGTCCTTTCTGGTGCCCAATACATGAAAATATTCTTTCTGGTTCTTCTCCGTCTCCAAGAACAGCAAGGAAAGCTGCCTGTTTGCTCCTCTGGGCTAAGGCAGCCACAGATTTGAATGTCTTTGCTTGCCCAAGGCAGCTGCCCTTTTCTAATCAGCTCCACCTGAGACTGAAGCAGATGGCCTGTGAAAGTTGGCTATCTCTAGTCATACTAAAGAAAAGCTGCCTCAGCCCCTCAGCACACTCAGGAACTTCTTGTCTCTTCTGACCTCTCGCAGACTTCACAAAAGCTTTCCAAACCCTTTGTGCAACTGAATTGCAGCAGGATTTTTTTCTTCCTTGAAAATGCTGGGCATCTGGGGAGCCTGGCAGCCCTGCAGAAGGGCTCAGCCAGGTGCCCCAAGGAGCCCCCTCCCAGTTGCCTGGGGCCTGCAGGTGAGACACTGTCCAGCTGGGGGGGGGTTGGCTGCAGCCACCTCACTGGCCACAGTGACTTGCATCAGCTGAGACTCCACGGAGAGGGATCCAAAACGGCTAAATTAGACCTCTCTCTCTCCACTGGCAATTGAGGGATTGGCCTCGCTAGGCTGAAGATGAGCTTCTGTTGTATACCCCTAAGTTTTAGTCATACAGAGAGGTGAGCAAAGAAAATACCATGCTGGTTTCTATACATATCTTTTTTATCTTTTTTCTCCCTCTTCTCTGGAAGTATCCAGGAAGAAATGAGACCTAGTGCCACAGTTTTGTTGTCTGTGAACTATTTACAGCAAATAGATTTCCAGTGTGCCATTTATCAAACGGAAAAATTATAGCTTGGTCTTTAGTGATGCTCAGAAGCTTTGAAATTCAAACAAAGAACTTTGTTGTATATAAAGTAAATAAATAATAGGGTTTTGAATGGGAATAAATCCTTTTTTTTTCATAGAAACAATTGTTTCAAGCTTTCCTCTTTCTGTCTCTTTGCAATAAAAAACCCAACACCCTATTTCAAAGATTTTCATTCAAATGAGATGAGTAAACCTGAAAATGCTTTCCATTTTTTTGTAATCTCTTGGCCTGTAGGTCCCTCCAGCTTTTACAAGCATGTATGAGGTACAAGGGATGAACAGAATAAGTATTGCTTGAGCTGAAGAGCATGGTGGAAAAGTCTCACCAGCTTTCCTGAGGTTTAAATCAGGCCCGAGGGAGGTTATTTTGCCAGCTATTCTGTTCTTCCCTGAGCACACTGCAAGTACAATTTGCAGTAAACATTAACTACTTCTCTACTGAAATTTTCACATTTCCCCAGGACTATATTGTAGGAAAAATAAGAAGTGGTACAATACTTACAGAACAGCTGAATTTATACAAATGTTTATCACCTCAGTGAGCAGGTTTCATGAAAAGCAGTGAGAAATAAACTGTGAAAAATTCCTCCCCAGTCCTAACAAAGGGGAGACAGAAGAGACATTTTAAAATCTCATTTAAGGCAATGCTGATTTTCTCCAGGGCTTTCTTAACTCTAATGGTTTATAAGGAAAATAAAACAGTATTAAAAAAAATAGTGCTTATCAAAAGTTTGGAGACCTAATAGATAACGGTGCTTCCCAACCCCAGTGCATCCAATTTAGTGTTCCTGACATATCCTGGTAGCTGAGATTATACAGAATGAGGCAATCTCTGACACAACATAGTCAATCCAAGCCAGTGCAAAACACATTTGGGGATCTGCCTCCTCTTACTACCTTCCTCCCACCAAGCCCATTTTAGGATGTGGTGTATTAACTACTTTGTATGGCTACTGGGAATGGGCTTTTGGGTGACAAGGTGAGGACCATCACTCTGCTTGCATTGAAGTTCTGTGGTGGAAGTCAGGCTGGTCCTGAGGTGCAGTATCTGCGTGCCTTCCAGTGCGAACTTACATCTGTAGGACACTGCTCTCTTTTATAAACACTTGAAATTATGATAGGAGCAAGAATGATCTGTCTCCTTGGATATCCATTTATTAGTGTAGCTGCACTGCAGGCTGGAAACTACCACAAGATTCCCATAGATTGACTGCCTGAAGTTGCCTAGCTAGATTTTTACCTTTTACACCACCATGAAATCATAATGCAGTCTCTTCAGGCACTTATAAATCCCTATATCCTTTGGCAGCCTTGATTTGTCACAGCTCATGTGCTGTTTCTGTAAGAATACACCACATCATTGCCATCAACCCCATGGAGGTCCCGAACGTCACATGCTGCAAGAGCCTGGGTTAAGGTTTATGCAGAATGCAGAAAAAAATTATACATAAAGCCTTCCTGTTAAGAAGACAGCTGTGTTATGTTTGAAGCCATGTTCACTGTGTTACAGAGCCCTTATGGGAACAGCTATGTCACAGACCAGTGTTGAAGAGGCACCAGATACCCTGCTCCCCCCCTTTCCTAGTGCACTATTACTTCTGTGCCCTTCTTGCATCTCTCCACTGAGTCTTGAGACCTGATCAGTCCCTAGTGGTGTGAAGAGTGAATGCTTGGAACCAAAATTTATCTCCTACTGGTTTGGGTGAAACAGAGTTTGTGTGCTTTTATGTGCACCAAATGGATGAGCACTATTTTAAAATTTGCCATTGCAATGCTGAGGGACTGTGATACCTTGCAGGGTCCCATTCACAGTCTGGTTCTGAGGGGCACTGCAGCAACATCTGAATTACTGAACAGCTTCCTCTCTTAGGGTGATGTCTCCTTAGTGTGAGCACTAGCATTGGTGTGGTGCTACGGTCTGTTCTCAGCTCAGCTGTGCTGTTTGCCTGTCGTGCCCCGTACTGATTCTTAGGGAGATCTGTCTCACTGTGGTCTCTGTGGGCCCATGCTGGAGAATTACAGGGCRGAAGTGATGCATATGTATTCTCAGGCCAATGCCAGGTACCACTGAGAAAATGTTGAAAATGAGGGAGAAAAATGAACTGTTGCATTTGTCAGCTGGTGTGGGTTGGTGGAGGACTTTTGACTGCAGTGAAGCAAGGTAACTCGCACCAGACTGAGTAGGTGCACATGCAAATGGTGCAGTGGATCTCAAGGAAGCCAGGTTTTGCCTCCTGCAGCCCTGGCTGGTGGCAGTGCAGGAGCCCCTTCCTGGAGGAGCCTGCACCAGCTGGCAGAGTGCCCTGGTGTGCATCAGCAGCTGCAAGGATGTCAGAGCTGTGAGGCGCTCCAGCGTGCACTGCTGTGGTTGCCCTAGGGCTAGGCCATGAGTCTCTCTTCTGCCTGCCCCAGGAAGCAGAAGTTAAGCATTGACATGGGTAGCTGGAGGGATCCACAGTCCACTTTGGGAAGAGAGACTGCTCTTCTTGTCTGGATGGATGTATGAAGTTTCACCCAAACCAGCAGTAGATAAATATTGGTTCCGTGCATTCACTCTTCACACCACAAGGGCCCTGGTCTGGTCTCAAGACTCAATGGATTGATGCAAGAGGGGCACAGAAGTAATAGTGCACTAGGAAAGGGGGGAGCAGGGTATCTGGTGCCTCTTCAACACTGGTCTGTGACATAGCTGTTCTCATAAGGGTTCTGCACCTATAGCCCAGGGTCTGCACTTGTGGCTGGTGCTAATTTTGTGTCTGAATAGTGCTTAGCACAAAGGGCTTCTTGACTATGCGCCCAAGCACTACAAATGACAACAGCAGAAGAATGCAGCATTCTTTCCTCCATAGTCATCCTTTGCCACAGGATTAGGACCTTACAGTTCTTCTAGTGCTTCATTAACCCCAGGAGGTGACATCCTATTAAATGTCCTTACCACATTCCAGAAGTTTATTTTGCAAATATTTCATGGACTGTAAATTGAATGGCTGTTCCCTTGCGGCACTGTTAATAGCATAGACCCACTCTGCCGGGATTCCTATTTTTCCACTCTAGTGCTGTGACTGTTTTAACCCTGCCTGTTTCCTGAATTATCAACGAGCAGAAGGTGCTGCTGTTCTATCAAGCACAATTTTATACCTTGTTTTGTATCTTAAGCCTCAGATGCACAAATAAAAGTCCATACAGTTGTCTCCTACCACAAGGAGGAGATTTAGGGAGCTGGGCAGAGAACAGGAATAAACAGGTGGCAATATATCCCATGTTGTACAGTTGTTTTCATCTCAACTTTGGACACAGTGGAAGGGGTCAGCATTTAGCTCTGTGATAGGGAAAGGGGAAGGATATCATGTTCTCACTGAACAAGAGCTCTTCTTCCATGGCTGAGCCAAAGAAAGAACGAGGGAATGATTGCCTATGGAGAGGCTGATCCAAGCCGACCAACCTGGCATGATGTTAGTCCTATAAGGCTATGTCTATATTACTAAATTAAATAGGCCAAGGACAGCTCTTTGCCTGGAGGCCTGGCCCAGCTGCCATGCACGTGGCTAAACTCTCTTCCCTCTTGCAACATGGTGATCCCATCCAAACTGCCCATCTTGCTGCCCCCAAGCCATGCATGGGCACTGTCTGAGGGAGCATTTGTGGGCCTTGGACAGATACGTGCCTGGCTTTGCTTTGTTTACTACAACAGAGGTGTCCTTTGGGACTGGACTGGTGGGGAACACAGAGGCATGCGGCATCCTTAGGGTAGGGGGGAAACCCACAGAGTCCCATGGGGCAGGAGGGCCACCCACCCGTCCTGTGTGGCTGGGGGCTTCACTGAGAAGGGAAGGTGCAGCAGAGAGATAGGCTTCATAAATGTATGGGCGGGGAATCCTGTCCTGCCTTTGTTAAACCGGAGAATTGGCTCAGCTAAAGTTTCAGCAAGGCTGTAAACTAAGATTTGCGCCTAGTCATGTGGGAAAATAAAGGTCAGATGTGGCAAGCCATGCTTTGTACTAAAAGTGATACTAAGAACGGGCTGATGTTGCCAATATACACTATGTGATTAAGACCTCCTGCCAAAGAAATTGGTATAACAGCTGGGCTGTCGTATCAGTCTGAAATGCTTGGCTCATGACAGAGTCAAAGAGATTGCCTCCTACGGAAGATACTTTTGATTTTATGCAGAGCCCAGTGGGACTTGGATTGAGTAACATAATACATCTTTTCCCTTGCTTGCCATGTCATGTGCAACCCAGTAACCTAGCATGTGCATCTGAAATTTCTGAATCAACCACAATAGGAAGGGAAGAAAAAATCTAGAGCAGTGAATCTGGCAGAATTACAGAGCTGATTGGCATAGTCTTGAAAAGGAACTTTCTGATTTCAGAAGAATAAACTTCCCTCCTATATGGAGGCAGGACTTAGAGTGGACGCTGAAGAAGCTGGAGACAGCTGGCCGTGATTTCCATCTCCATTGTGCACTCAGAAGGCCAGTCAGATAACACCCCCTGCGCGGCTTCCAAGGTTAGATTTGTAGGTGGGATCAGCCATATTTCTTACTCAGATTACTGTTGTCTTACTCTGATTACAGGCATGGGTCTGCTGAAGTGCCAAAGGCATTTATGAAATTCATAGCCTGACCAATTAAGATAACCTGAATTTGGATTGAATGTTGATAGAATAAAGGACAGAGGAATGCAGTGAGGAAAGGAAAGCAGCTGAAATAACCCTGATTTTAGAAACAGTCTCTGAAGACTCTGAAACTGGTGTGAGTTTTTTGATCTTTCTTTTACTAGGCCTTTAAATCTGTAATAGTCTGAATTACTTTTGAAGAAGGGATTTTGAGACTGCTTGGTAACCTTGGTAAAAAACAATTATTTATACAATCATATTTTTATTTGCAATTTTCTGGTGATGTCCCAGATTGCATGTGTGTCCCTGTCAATTCCAGACTAGCTTGCACTTGCTTGGCTAGTGCAATATAGCAAGAAGACTAGCCCTGCTCAGACATAATGGCAAATCCCAATTTAGATACCTTACAGTAACATGAACAATATTGCTGACAAAATAAAAAGTGACTACAGGGTCAATCCTGTTCCAAAATATTTGTGTCTGGATGCAGTGAGCTGTGTTCCCTGTATCTGTCTCAAGGTATGTTCACCTCTGTTCTCCCTACTTGTTGGACATGGTCCCTGAGTGCTACTGACCTCTTTGTGAGTACTTGGGCCAAACACCATTTTCTTAGACACTGTGACTTGCTGGTCACCAGCTTCCCTGAGCTTGAATAAGCCACTTCTTGGCCACTTTTTCTTTGCAACCAGGCTTAGTGCATTCTCTCTGTCAGGGCACTGTCAGAACAAGACCTTCTTTTTCTTCTAAGTCAAATGCCTTGGGAGAGAGTAGGCAGGGAAAGACACGCCCAGTCATGCTGCCGGGGGAGCAAGCAGGCCAGTTTGCTCAGAGTATCCATCACATCCTGCTCTCTCCTCCCATGCACATGCACACGCACACGCACACGCACACCCACACACACATTTCTCCATTGCTCCTTGGCTGATATTTCTCTCGTACCTCCCCTTCTCTCAGCCAGGTCATACCCAAGCCACATGGTGGCAAACCTCAGGAAATAATTGGCACAGAATCAACCATTTCTTATTACAAGGAGAACTGCACCTAGAAAATAGCATGAGCTAGCAAGGTTCATGTGTCCTTATTCCCCAGGTAATCATTAAACAAGCATCAACCCCTGCTAGTGTGTCAGGGGTAGCAGAACTGAACTTTAGCTCAAGATAATGAAGCAACATACCCCTAATGTTTTCAGGGATAGCATGTTTCTTGTTTGATCCAGCACAGGTTGCTGCTTCTATCCAAGAGAATAGTGGGCCCCACGGGAACTATGCAGAGAATCAAAGCATGCTTCACCAACAGCTCCTGTCGGATTAAGAGATGTTTTTGCTAGCCAAGGTTGGCATAGGTCAATGTCATGTCATCCAACATGACTGGTTTACTAGGTGCAGGGTGGTTACGAGGTCCTATGGGCAAAGTACTACTTTTGTTAATAGGGTCAGGCCAAGCCAAGGAGTGTGTCAACCTGCTTGCATGACTTCTCTGTCAGGGTAGAGTTATGATGGAGTAGGAATTCATGCTTGCTGCCAGTACAGCCAGAGCTGACATCAGGAAAATGTCTCCTCTGATCCACAGTGGAAGGTGCCAGGTAAGACCTCTTCCAGTTAATGAAGAACTAGAAGAGACTTCAGAGAGGGGCAGATGCCAGAGAGATGCATTCAGCCAGTGTTTTCAACACAGCCCTTGCAAGCAGAGCATCTTATAACCATGTGTGCATTCATCTCTCCTAGGCAGTATAGGTTAGTTGTCTTCCTGATGACTGATGTCACTATTAGGTGTTCACTGCCAGGTTCCCAAGGTCCAAGTGGTTTAAAGTGAAATGAYGGGAGCAGATAATGGCCAACTTCAAAGGACCAATGCTACCATCTTCCAACACTCAATGGCTCTCTCATTTCTTCTGCAGGTTTGTCACAGAGCTTCAAGACCTTCCCTCTACCATTCTGAAATTAGTGCTCCACTGGTGAGCTCCCCACATGGGCAGCCTGACCTGCCACCAGTCACAACTTTCCTTACTCACCTGAGGAGATCTGTGCACACACTGCCACAGTAAAAGGACACAACAGCCCTCCATTCTCCTTTAACTTGGTTTGTGAGCATGCAAGGAAAAGTAGCAGTGTGGCCAATTTTGTCTATAGTATCTGCTCCACTGATTGGAAGTGCGATGCTYAGTACAGGGAACCTGCATATACCAGCTGCTGATGGGAATGGACCCCCTCTCAGTACCCCTGCCACACACAGGTCATGCAGCTGCTGGTACGGTCTGCAGATAGCACTGTGGACATGGAGACATTTTTGTGGGATGTGCCCTGACCACGTCATACAGTTCTTTCTGGGTGTGGGTGGTTTACAGAATGGCTGAGCTTGGAAATACAAGGCTGTTCTTAAGGAAGGCAACTGCAACCACTGGCACAATGCAAAATGGCTAGCACTTCACAGCATACCGAAGGGTGGAGAGAAGGCCCTACGGGGCCAAGGACCTGGCACCAGCTGCCACAAACACTGAATCCATGCACTTCTGATTCAGCTGTGCACTGCAGCAGATTTGGTCTTAGTGGTTGCCTAATGAAGCCCTTAAAAAGGGTAAAAACAAATATTTTTCTATTTCAGAGAAGGGAATGAATGATAATACGTTTGTAGAAGATATGATCCTTCGAAGGAAAGGTATGATAACTGGGCAGGGAATGGGTGCCACTGTTTTTTCCCTTAGCCATATCACACTGTGGTTGGCAGTCATAAACATAGGTGTCTGCGTACTGCTCACTTGCTGTTAGCTGTCTGGTGTTATATACCCTCAGGTAATGCAGCCCCCATCTGCTCATATTGGGATGCGTTAACTGATTTTGTAGGAAGCAAATAGTTGATTTAACTGTTTATCAGTGATGCACAAAGTACGATTACTGAGATAAGAAGAGGGCAAGGAATATTTATCAAAAGAGAAAGCTTAATCTTACAGTTGTTGCTATCTGGTGTTAAAAGACTTTTCTCCCTTCCTATATGCTACTGGCCAGTAGTCCTATTAAAAATTGTTGTTCATTTTTAACATTCATCTAGCAAAGAGTCCAGTGAAACATATGCCTAGTGAAAMAGATTGAGAGAGCAACCTCTAAATTGCTAATTATAACATATGCGGATTTTGACCAGGCAGAAGTAAAAAAAAAAAAAAACACTGCAGGGGTCCAGACTAAGGATTCTGGTTTGGGCTGTTCCATGATTTGTTTGATCAAAACTCTTTTTTTCTGGAGTTAAATCCTGACAGTCCCTAAAACTCAGCTGCATTAGCAATAGTCTGGAGCAAGAGTCCGGGTACTGGATTGTCTAGAATATCTATGACTTACTTCTTTTCATTTATTCTATAATAGTAGTAGTATGCACAAAGAAAGAAAGAATAACAATTTATTTTCAATAGTTATATACAAAACTCCAGCTTGCATTGTTTTAAGCCAAGTTTCTTGTCAGATTTGATTCTATCCACTCAGGCTAAATGACTGATGTGATGAGAAAGTCACCAGAGACCTCCTGACTCTCTTTGGATGTTTACAAGTGCTTCAAAGATGGAAAGGTGAATCACTACTGAGTGGAGATCTGTTCCTGCCTTCCCTTCCCATCAAATCACTCCAGCCCATACTAGTTTTGCTTGTCCTAAAGAACATGAAAGACTGCCACCATACATTTAAGGCTCAGTCCTTCACCAGGTAAAACCTGTAGGAAGATTCCTATTGAATTCAATGAGAGAAGGTTGAGACCCTTCATGAGCCAAGCAAACCTAACTAAAAGGTAAGTTGATTAGAACATGGCTCCTTAAATTAAGGTCATGTTTGCTTTTGTAGTTCATATTTTCTCAGAAATCAACCACTTATTTGGGTTGCTATGGTTACTTGTTACTGTTATGCAAAGAGAAATCCAATTCAGCCTATCACTGGAATGCTGGATGTGGGCAATTTAAAAGATAAATACTGCAAATGCCACATTAATCATGCCAAAGCTCCTCTGATTGACTCAGAACCATAAAAACAATACTGTTTATTGTTGAGGGGTGCCTCTCACTTGGTTTTGGTTCACAGAATAATATATTTTAAGATGAAGATGTTGACTATACTCACCGGGGTGACACTAATTCATATCAGCCTTGTATTTTGCTCAATAAATAAAACAGAAATGTAACTGCATGTCAGCATGTCTCTGCTGAAGTTCTTTATGAGTGTGGTGAGCCAGCAGAGATATATTTTAGTGTGCCACCATTTAGTGGCACCTTATCTATTCATTACTTCCATTTACATTTGTAGAGAACGCCTGAGTCTTGCAGAAGCGTTAGGCCTTCCTGCCCTGTTGGGTTTCCCTCAGTCCCAGCATCTTCTGCCTAACTGGGAGTTTTGCCTATGGCACCCAGAAACTCAAACTATTGTAAAAAACTGCTAAATCACACTTATGCTATGAAGCACTTATTAGAGATAAAAATTCCTTTTTGTTTAATACAGCTGTATTCCTGGTTCTGATACAGATATACAACTCAGTGTGGTTCCCTCTCTACCACTCTTGGGCTGGGCACAGCACTTCTCCCTCCACATCCTATTTGCAGACCACCGTGCTGCCTTGTGGTGGTCCCTAGCTAGCAATAGTCTGCTCTCTATCTAGCTCCGAGCTTTTAATTGCAGAAACAGGACAAGCACTTGTTATCTGCCCTTTTCTTTGTTTTATATTATTATTTTTTCCCCAAAGGGGTTCTAGGCTGTGGTTTCCAGCAAGCAGATTCTGTTCACATGCTGCTCTGACTGTCCCTAAAGAAGGGTACTGCTTCCTTCCTGTGGTCTCAGGGTTAGGGTCTCCTAGAGAGTGCATGTTGGAMTATGTAAACTGCCCACTGCTGGCTAGATACTTCTTGATGGTCTTTTAGCTGAGGTGAGATGTCCCACTATGGAACTGTTATTTTCTTTCTTTTTTTTTTTTTTTTTTTTTTTTTTTTTTTTTTAATTTACACTACCTGTACCGTTCTGTCAGAGTTCTTTGTTTATGTGTGTGAAGTGGTGGGAATGGTAGGAAACTAAAACTAATGCTAACAGGTCGAGCACCACCCAGAACCTGCTATTTATTTGGCTGCCCGAAGGGGTTTGGGGACCTGGTTTGGCCAGGATTTAGGCAGAATTGCAGACTTTCTGCTTTCTTCGACTTAGGTGGGGGATCTCAGAGGAGGCAAGTTTCCTAAGAATGAGTGGCCAGACCCTCCGCTCCTTTTGGACAGTGTATGCGCAATCCCATTCCACTGCAGCACTCTCTCTTTGGTAGTCCCTGTCCTCCAGGACCCTTCATCTCTCTGCTGAGGCATGCCCCATCTGGGTCTTTCTAGCCAACCGCACCACCAGGAATGGCTAGCACGTCTCTACTACCACCACAGCTTTGTGGGAAGGACACGGGCAGGTGAATGAACTGAGGAGAGATAACACTGCTTTCTTAAAATGCATCACTGACTACATGGCATCTGTGTTAGTTCAAATACAAAGTAGCTTCTCTCACAGGGGAGGAGAGAGTCCTGTCTCATGTACAGGGCACTGCACCTGTGGGTACGGGCATGCGCACAGGCGGTTACCGCAGCGTAGCTTGTTTGGTGTCCCATAGTAAGGTTGGAAGCTTTCAAAAATGGGTTTATCTGCCTGTAGCCCTATGGACAGTGTAGGCTGAGTGTACCAGAGTATATTGGCACAACAGCTGGTGGCTACCTAGTAACCCAAGGCAAACCTTTCATGCAGCGAGCATTTACAGGCTGCCTTATAAATGACTCCAGAGATTTAAGAACTCACACGACAGCTGTATGAGTTAGAGCTGAAAGCTTTTCACATAGCAGTAGTGCTGATATGTTTGTTCATGGAGATAAAAATTGTATTTCTACATGGTGCCAGGACATAGTTTATTAAAGACTCACCTCTTTTCATCTAAGAGAACTAAGTCTGCTCTCAGACTAGGGGCACGCAGATGCCTCACTCCAGGGTAAAGAAAGGGGAGAAGCTGCTGRACACCAGCGGCTTCTCATGTCCAAACGCCTACTCAGAAATAAGGACACAGTAACTCACCACTTTTTGATAGAGATAAACACCCCTGAATCTGTTTATACAGCCAGTTACTAGGATGCAGCCAACAGGCTGTGAGCTGATGGCCTTCCTTGCTTCAGGTTGCTTTGCATCCTCTCCTGTTGCAGGATGGCTGGAACTGTTGCTGGAGACTTTTGACACACTGATAGCTGCAATGGCATTGAGCAGTCTTGATGTAAGAGCACTGAACAGTTTCATATGAAACATTTCCTTAATGCTATGCAATAAGCAGACATCAGTAGTAGAGAAAGACCTACTTGCTTTACCAGTATATCAGGCACAGCAAACTCTCAAACTAATTTTGAGGAAGCACCCTGGTGTAAAGGTCTAATACAAAGCTGACTGAAAAGAATGGACAGACTTTCGTCATCCTCAAAGAGCTTTTGTTGGAGACAAATTCTAAAAAGATGTTGGCTACCAGACCACTACCATATCTGTGAAACCGAAGGCTGTGTCAGGATAGCAGGATAGGAAGGGCTGACATTAAGGGTGTTCTCACAATCCCACCTTCCACTAGCAACACTGTAAATCTCCCACCCTGAACACTAGAAGCTGTCCCACTGGGAAGACCTGCTGGACCTCCAGCCTGACACTGCCCTTACTTGCTTCACAGTCTTTTTCTCTGCCAAGCACGCAAAACTTACCCAGGTATCAGGGTCTGAGGACAGACAGCTACACTTCCCTGCCCATGCCTCTGACCCTGCTGTACCAATGTGTCCTCTCCACCACCTGCAAGCAGAGTTCAGTTCAGGAAATAAGATTGTATTTCAAATTTCAATGCCTTTTCCTTTCACCTCAACTTCTACTATCAAT
The DNA here is from genome assembly GCF_003343035.1 of Apteryx rowi. Classification (NCBI taxonomy): domain Eukaryota; kingdom Metazoa; phylum Chordata; class Aves; order Apterygiformes; family Apterygidae; genus Apteryx; species Apteryx rowi. The sequence goes on along the minus strand of NW_020449330.1, from coordinate 195,740 downwards.
CCTGTTTATGTATTTCTCTGCTAGACTGCAGAGTTGATATTCCAGTTTTTTCATTCAAGAAATGCTGACTAGATTTTTTTCCCCTCTGTTCCTTTTTCCCTTAGTACCTTGTTTATGTGGGTCAAAGTCTGCTGGTTTAAACACAAAATCCAGGAATGGCATCCATCGCAATAAGGAACTGACGTGGCGAAGGCTGTAACTGCTCTGCCTCTGAAGAGGTGGCCCTCACAGGGGCCCACAGTCTCAGGTGTCAGGCACCTGACTGCCCTGGCTGTCTAAACTGCAGCTCTTGCCAAAAGTGCATTTTAAGCTCTAACAGTGTGAAAGAGTGTGGCCACAGTAATCTACATTTCCATGACCTTGTCCCTGATTGCTGAAATTAGCTTTACATAAGGTTAAGCACAAAGGCCTCTCCATGGCTTCAGCCAATACTGTCTGGACAAGGGAGTGCAGTGAGAGCACAGAGTGTAGCCCTGAATTCCCTACTAGCCTTTAGCTATCTTCCAGGAGAAATTCATTAAATTCAAGGTCTGGTGTTTAGCATCACAGGGATAAGTTGCCTTTCAATGCTTTTCTTTAAAGTGCAATGAAAGGCAAACACTGTGTCCTAGACTTCAGTTCTATTCAGAACAAGCTAGAGCATGTTCAAGCTGAGATGTAAAATACATCCACTGTGACTAAGCCTAAACTCTCTACAGCATTTCTACATTATTTCTCCTAATTACATTTAATCCCCTAAATGCTATTCACTGTCTTGATTTTCCTTGAGGTGACTAGGTCACTGCTGCTGCAGATGAATCAATGTTTTCTTCACTCTTGACCTGACATTTAAATTAGTTTGAAGACAGCCAACTATAAAAGACTGAAATTGAGGTCTCTGTCTGCTCTATCCCTCTTGCCCTACCTCTCATATGTAGTGCCTTAGACACAATTTTAAGGCGTCTTCTTTCCCCACAGTGCTAAGGGTTGCATGTAATCTTTTCTGGGTCAGAAATACTTAACTGGTGTAACTGCATTAACATGCTGGTTTGTAGTTTGGCTCATAGTACTGCAGCTTTTGTCCAGTTGGAAATGGTGGATAGAAATAATGGAGAAGTATTTTCTGTCTCGAGGCTTGCTGTGAAAAGAAGTCTAAAAACAAAAAAGCTAAAAATAAAAACAATAAAATAATCCTAATAAAAATATAATTTAAGAAGTATAAAAATAAATGAAATTGACAGAGAACAAGGGTCAGTAATCTTGCAACAATTATAAATGTTTGTGTGACCTGGCTATTGTACTTCTCTGAAACATTTTACCATATTATCCTGGACTTTTCTGGTCAGATTCCCTCTCACCTAACTGTAAAGGTATAAAAGATAAATACTTTCTTGAGCATTACTTTGGGTCAAATTAAATTGCCTGTTGGTGGAGTGCTTCTCCCTACTAACTGTAGCGTGGTGTTTGAAGTTGGAGGAGATTAATGCCACACCTCAGACACCAAAAAATAGTGATGATTCCCTGCCTTCCACCTGTTCCCTATTGTGTTCCCATGAGGCTTGGCCTTGCTAACATTAGTCAGCAAGAAGCAGAGCTAAACATGAATGAAAGATTGCAAGAGAGAGCACTGTGATCATTAAAATTTGAAAGTCTCATTCACCAATATTTTCAGTGATCTCTAGGAGAGGATTGGTAAGCAGCAAACATCAAGAGTATGGAGCAAGTTGTTCTACTTCTGGTGTCCATCCCCAAAATGTAAATCCTTAAGATCCTCACTCTACTGACATCTCAACCTGGAGATACTTATTATCCAAAGATGCTTAAATTTCTCAGCACTGAAGTTCCCAGTCAGCTCTACCTGTGCTGCTATGCCATCCTTTGCCCATCTGGCCTGTAGGACTCCTTCTGCTGAGGACAGAATCGTATACAGATCTTTGCCTCCCATGTGTGTCTATCGCTGTTGACCTGTTGAGTGAATGGAGATATAGTTTGCTATGGTTTGAAGAAACAATGGCTGTGATATCTGAGGATTTGTTCAAAGCATCTGTAATTGGTAACTGCTTTCGTAACTGAGTAGTCTCATTATCTAACAATTTCTCTTTTGATTCTGCTGTTCTGATGCCCTTGCCCACTTTGGGATCTGTTTTAYGCTTCAGTAAGCCCAAAAGGAGATACTGATGCTAATGTAAATGTCATACAGACAAGATAATGTCTGTCAAGCTCTCCTGATCTGCTGCATTGGTAACTTTATATAGAAACAATACATGACATCTCTGGACTGGGACACAGTGCATCGTGCTTTGGAGGATGAAAAGCCCTACTTCTCGCATTGAGGAAGGAAACAAASAGAGCATTTAATGTTTAAAATAAAAGTTTAAAAGACAACACAAAGAGAGGACTAAAAATACCTGCATCTAATTAGACTGAGCTATCTCTCTGCAGCCCCAAGAAAGGTTCCAGGTTCCCAAACAGTGATAACATTTAAGACTTCTTCAGCCTGCAGTATTTTCTGTTGGCCAACCTAAGCAGCTGCCTCCTCAGCCCATGGCTGTTATGGATCCCACTCTTGAGTAACTCAGGTAGGTTCATCTGCCTAAGTATAGACCTCTGCCATTTAGCCAGGTCCATCCCTCTTAGGCACTCCAACCTCCTTTCAGAGTTGGTCAGTAGGATCTGTGGAGTTTAGTTTATCTAAAATAGGTAGATGACATGCACGTTTGAAGCGCCTGCTTTTCCTTCATGAATTCTTTTAAGGGAGCCTGTGCTCATTGTTTCTGAGGATGATTCTGTGCTGTAGACTGTGTAGCTACCCCATGGAGATGTGGGTCTCATACCTTCCTGTGCACTGTGATGGGACCCTGCTGTTGATGTTGTGAGTTTGATTCGGAGCCTAAAAACAAGATGATGCAATGTTCAGGCTCCTTCATACATCTGCTCCTGGTAGCTTTTCACTGAGTGGTAGTGTCAGTTTACTACTGTAAATCAGGAGATTTACAGATCTGTGGCCTATCTGCTGAGCATTCTTAACTGATGGTTGTTTTCACTTCCCATAGTAAGATGTCATAGTTATATATGAAATACATACTGTGATTACAAGTACAGTATGTTGCTGCAAGCTTGATTGTTTCCTACAGAATAAGATACCAGTGTTTTAAGTGGGTCTTCTGAGAATATTCATAATTTAAAAAAAATTTACTACACTTAGTGAGAAAGGTGATGATGAAAGCAAGAATGAACACAATCTACTCTGATTCTGTAAGAATGGCTTTGAAAGATTGTGTGCTACTTGATTAGTAGGCTAGGAAGAACTCGAGTAGTCACAGCAACTTTAAATATAGACTAGAGCCTTAAGTTTGAGTATGTGAAGCATGAAGAGGGAGCTTTGGCACAGGGCATATGAAAGCTGAGAACATCCAGATCTGTCAAAAAAGAAAGAAAAATCAAAGTGCCAACAAGAAAATATTGAGCACAGTATCTAAGCCTCTGGGCTAGCATTTAAAGTAAAACTGTTCAGTTTATCCTCCTCTTTCTCTTCTTCCTGCTTTGCTAGCCAGTATTAAATTGCTTGGTTAAATAAACTGTCCTTTTAAAGATCTTGCCTTTATGGTGTTTTGGGCTCTCTGTTCATAAATAGCCCAGATACAGTTTGTTGGGATGGTCCAGAAGTTGCAGTCTCTGGCAATTGCAGACTCTAATCTATGGAAGTCAAACGTTCCAAACATGGGTTGGATTTCCAGGTAAAGTCTAGGCACTTTCCACAGCTCAGACATGTTTATTGGTAGCCCCTGTTTAGCGTAATATCTTTTTTTCCAAGACTTTATGTATATATATGGGAACATCTTGTCAGGTGGCATCACAAGTAAATGTAACATAGTAGTTTGGCTCTTCTAAAGTTACTGTGGACTAGCTCTGCCAATCAGAAAGTGTTTCTAAGATAGCTGGGTCTCAGTTATAGCAAAGAACTGTCTTCAGATTACTAGGTTGAGGAAAGTTAGGTTCTCTGCTGTGTAGAATATTTGAATTTGTTGTTTCATTTTTTCAATGCTAGAAATATGCAGGATGTTGTGTAGAGAAGCCCAGCTATGGACAGGTCCCCTGGTGTAGAACTGTTCACAGTATGATCTATTACAGCTGCAGAATAGACCTTTATATTTAATTTGAAGGGGCAGCCCAACAGTATGAGCAATAAGAGAGCCATAAGACCAACCTTGTCTGTAGTCCCAACCTACTTGTCCCATTAGGCTGAATCCCAGAAGCTTGAGGATATGCAGGGAAGAGTCATGCTATATTTGCTCTGTTTCTATATGCTTTCTCCGAATTTTCCTACCAGCCAGTATATTGTGTTAGATGAACCTTTGATCTGGTCTGCTTATGATCCTACATACCCTTCTGTGGTCTCCTGTAAGATCCTCAGTACAAATAATCATGGAAGGGTCTGAGTCTGTAGAGACAAAGGAAGGATACACAGGAGTTAGGGTGTTCATTACATGTGTTGGTTAATGACATTTATAGTGCTATTTCAGGAGCAGTTTGAAGAAGGGACATTTTCTAGCTGTCATCGGTGAGATCCAGGAAGGCAGAGGTGTGCTGGAAGAGCGCAGGAAGGGTTCCCTGTCAATGTGGAAGCACAAACACCTGCCTGGTGGCCAGAGATGAGGTGTTCCAGCTAAAGAAAGACATTTCTGTTTGACTGCCAATCTGATTTCTTTTTTTTTTCTCTTGAGTTTTCTGTTGACAGAAAGTAAATAAGCCCCAAGATCTCCAAGCCTCATAGCCCAAGGGGAACATTTGGGCACTGATGTGCAACATTTAATAATGAGGATCAATGGCACTCAAATGTTTTACCAATCCTGGTGGCTCTTTATGTGATTCAAGGTGAAGTGAAATAGCCATTGCCTGAAAAATCAAGAGATTTCTGCTTCAGAGCATGCGGCAGGGAAGAGCAGAGGACAGGTTCCTGTCAGATACACACCCAGCTTCCCTCAGTATGAGGGCGAGTGTTTTGAATCTGGGTTTCCCAAATCCCCAGTAAATGTTGTAACCACTGGGACATCCACTAAAAGAGTGCAACAGGTCTGCCAATGTTCTCCATATGAGAATGGGCTGTGGTGCCTCAGCCTGGCAAAGCGTGCATGATTGCAGGACCCTGCAGTCTGCTTAGGCGTCTGACTCCCTGAATGAGGTGGAGGTCAAGCCTTTGCTCTTTCCTCCATATTTTTCAGTAGAGGACTCCTAATCAGCTTGTTGGCTTTTGTCAACTTGCTGCTTGGGCATCTAAGAGTGCAGCTGCAAGGCAGTTAAGCCAATGAAAGTTAAGATTTCTGGTCCCCCTCCTACCTCTAGTGACTATGTGGGGAGGCTATTTATGGAGATCATCCAGCAAAACCCAGGCAGCCCTTCCCTCCACCCCGTCGGTAACCCACACAGCTGTTTGTTTTGCTTTGTTTTTCATTGGGTTGGTTTCCAGCCAGCCAGGCTCCCTTACCAGAAGCATGGCACAGTTATGTGGGTCTCCATGCTGGTGCAAAGGGAAGGCTGAAACTGGGGACCTCATGAAGGTGGACTTTCACAGAGAGCTTGGATATTGTGAACTACACCATGTCACAGCATGCCTGAATGTGAATATACAAAAGGCATCAGAATCAGTAAATAATTCACATACTATATATCATGTGGTGTTTGGCCATGAGGATAAGGGCCAGTTCTGTGGAGAGCTTTACACACTTAAACCTCATCAGGATCCTCATGCTCATGCACTGTGCTCCAGAAGTGACTGCTCTAACTTCGGTGGAAATTCTCAAGTTATTCCTTTGAGGCAAAGGCTATGAGTTCCTGTCCAAGAGGATGACCTGCGAGCTGCACTTCCACAGCACAGGGCTGGCAGTGTCTGGTCCTGCTTCAGTCTAGCCTGCTCTGCTGATGTCCTCTTTCAGATGCATTTATTTAAAGGAAAAAAATAGCAAATTCCTTTTGTTTGTGTGTATAATGAGTTTTAGCAGTGTCTTGGGCAAAGATAAGATTATGTGGGGATTATAGTTATCTGGGACTCAGAGCAGTGTGCTTTCTGGGAAGAAATGCTGCAGGGTGGCAGAAATATTACTCTGCTCAGGCATTTGGAGCATTAATACCAGAGACATTGAAAATCAATGAAGGGAGAGAGTAGAGGTGAGTCAGTGGCTCTTTAATGCAATGAACGTTGGTTTCCAAAACCCCTAGCCCCAAACTTTTCTATCTTGCAAATGTTCCTGTATTGCATTAGTCTGTGTATAAATGCAAAAAATATTTTGCTCCTGTTCATCTTCTTTGAAATGTATATGAACATGAGAAGCTTCAGAGACTGCAACAAGTGTGTAGGACAGCAACAGCTGTGCTGCTCTTACAAACCTAACTCTGCAGTCAGGGCTTCAGCCGCGGGAACTGATCTTCAGGGATCCTGAAATCTGCACACACACTGCTTCACGTGGCTCTTCTTTCCTTTTCTTTTGTTTTTCCCTTCCTTTTCTTTTCTTTTGCCCACATTAAGGAAATTAAATTAGAGCATGAAGACACAAACTGGCCAAAAGAAATTCGCTGTAAACCCCATTGACTCCCAAGGGTTGTACATAACTCTGCCCTTAGTACAGCACACCATAAGAAGAAATAAAATTACAGTAAGTAAATAAGCCCTTAGACCCCCCTGCATAAACAGCCTTAGCTGAATCCTGCAGCCCAGATTAGGCCTTTTAAAATATTTGGGGTGTGATGTCAGCATCTCGGATGCCAATACACTTGTTGCTCTCCTCCCTCAGACTACTTTAGTTCCCACACAGGGACGGGGCATCCAGACTGTGTGGGACAGAGCAAGAGGCTGAGAAGGAAATAATATCTGCATTACCCCAAAGTCCTGGAGGCAGGACCACTGTGCTCTGTTTACCTTCTTGAGGTAAAAAACCTGTTTTACTTATTAKGTCAGATTTTCTCTTGCCCATGGAAATAGGAGGCTGACAAAACAGCATGGGAATGCAGGAATTTTGTTAAGTGTAAGTACTARCCTTTTAATATTTAATCTGAAGACTAAAGCAGTTTCTATTTAAATCCTCTGTCTTCAGTCTGGTACAGTCCCAAGGCTTCTCTCGTTTTCACCATAGATGTTATAGACTAATCTAACACTTCCTTTAAGATTTAGTTTGTGTGGCTGAAATTCTTTGTTTGCCTAGACCTTTTCTTCATTTGTTTAAAGGTTTTTATTTTATTTACACAGTGTTCAGATGGGATTAGTGGTATGTTATTCATGATGAAATGTTCTCTGCATGAATTCCAAAAACATAAAAAATCTAAACTTGTGATAAAGTAAATAAACAATAACAATAGCCAACAGAAAACTTTTTGAATTTAACTTGAACGGGATTTCTGAAGTAATGGAACTATAGCAGCTTGAAAGTGCAAGAAAGTCAGAAGGTATTTGAGAAAAGTCTATTTCATTTGTAGAATTAACTCACAATATTTATGAAGCTTTTCAGAAATCAGTATGTTGCATCTTAGGTTCTCCTTGTACTTTTAGCAGTAACATGAATTCACTGTTTTCTCTCCTAAGCTTTACAAGACAGGCTGAAATTCGAATTCTTCTAAGCTGTAGTATTTCAGAACAAAATTCTATAAATAGTAGAAATTATTTAAGAAAAAGTGGAAAAGTGAGTGAGATAAAAAATGTAGAAATCAGTTTTTCTTTATAAGACAACAGTTTCCACCTACTTTATTTAAAAAATGAGAATACACAAACAAATATGGGAATTTTAGGAACTCTGAACAGCAATATATTTGTGATGTATGTCAGTTCAAAGTAATAAATGAGGTTTGGGCATTCTTTATTTTAAAAAGCTTGTGCAAAACAGGATTAATTTCCAAGGACTGCTCACCCTGTGAGATGTATTTTGGGGTGACACTGAGAACGCTTCTTGTCAGGGGGTGGAAATCAAAGAAGGTGATAAACTGCTGGAGATAGCTTTGGCTTTTACTATCCACAGCGCCTACTAAGYTCTAGCCACAAAAATAACATTTATTTATACCCGTATAAATAGCTCTGCTGAACTTCCCTCCTTCATTTATCTGTTCTTCACATGCTTTTCTTTTTCCTTAAAAGAGGCTGTGACCTGAAGGCTGAGCTCAAGGACGCTCCCRGAAAAGTCACTGAAGTTTTCCCTTCGCTTTACCTGTTGACCTCTGCTCTCCCCTGAATATTCCCCAAAATGGAGCGATCCACACAAGAACTCTTCCTGAATTTCATGATTGTCCTGATTACTGTATTGCTCATGTGGCTCCTTGTGAAGTCTTATCAGGAGTAAAAGACAATCAGAAACTCTCGGAGCTGATTTAAGTATGTCTCTGCAGACATAAGTAACATCCTCAGCACACCTCTGATTAGCTTTCAGCCAACTGAGGATGACATGAATTTTTTTACTCTTGCATTTCTGTTGCCTGTGCTAATGTTTGTAATGGGTCTATGATGGTGTAATTATTTTATTCTGCAGTGATACAGCTGTAAAATGTAAAATGCAAGATCCTTAGACACTGTTACATGTGGCTGTCTCCTCCAACAGTTACTGGGAATGTTGTAAGCCCTTTGCCCACAATGCCTGCTTGTTTGGTGTCAGTGTTAGGTTTTTTAGGGTATAATACTGTAATATGCAAAGTATCTGTCTTTATTAACCAGCATAAAAGGCACAAACTTGCTTAGCAGAAAGAAATGTGAAACCTTTACTTTCACTTGCTCTTGTTTCATTTAAATAAAGAAGAACATGTGAAACCCTCCTCTGTGGTGTTTCTTATCCATCTTCTGGTCCCATCACTGCTCACTGAAAGACCTGGTGATAACTGCAGTAGAATGGGTCATGCAAGTCTGGCATTTTTACTTGTACTTGGATTTTTATTTGTACTTTTTTTTTAAATTGCTGGAGAGTAAGAGTGGAAATCCTGCAGGTTTATTAGCATGTATCCACAGGAAAGAGCCGACTCCAGCTGTTTCTGTAACCTTTATGGCCTGAGTTAATTACACTACTAGTGCTGTGAATGTCATTGCCACAGAGAAACTCTGTCTCACAGCTGGAATTCCCGTATCACTTCATTTTCTAAAGTTGGATTTTGGACAGGGATTCCCAGCATCCTATTTTTGGCTGAGCTATGCTTGGAGCAGTGCAGGGGAGAGGTGGCCTGGGTCAGCTGCCGGTGTCACCGCCCTGCTGAAGTCTGTCGGGGACAGCGGTCCTGCAGCATCCACATGCAGACTGATGCACAGCAAAGCTGTCCCATCTGGGCCCCCTGCATGGTACGATGAGTTTCTGGGGAGGTGCGTGTCCAGGCTAATGCTGCAGAGCCACCACCTGCTAAGGAAGTCTTCAGTCAATGCAAGAAGCACAACACATTGCTGTCCCTAGGTCTGTGAAATCAGCAATTACACTTCTAGGAATTCCTCACATGTTATTTTCATGGCTTCAGAGTATCAGTATCATCTATAAAATGCAGCTTTCTTTAAGAAGACAGTTATATGTGTATCCCCACTGCTAATACAGGTCTCCTTACCCTCCAGGTCCCTGTAAGGAACGCCCACTGTAATTGCAGGGCATTACCCAAATTTGCATCTATGTTACTCAAGGTGGTTCTGGGGGGGTTGTATGTGGGATCATACCAGCAGTGACAGCCTGGACTCAGGACTGTGCCTTAAGGAGAGATAGCAAATGTTGTGGTAGCACCATTTGTTGAATGTTTCTGTGGTTTAAAGGTTGTTGGTAAATGATCTGTTGTCCTGTTCCGTTTGTATTTTCTGTCCTGGTTTGTAATCACCCCCATTCCCTTCTTCAAATGGTTTTCTCAAAGAGAAATGGACAGTCACCACTGACACATTCTCCCAGTCAGGAAAACCTGACTTTAGTGCAATGCTTGATAAAAACTGACTCTTGTTTACTCTTGGCTATGACTGACCAAAGCTCCTTGCAGCATTTCCAGGGATGACAAATTTTCTCTGAGAAAAATGAGACATTGAAATGAACTTTTGCCAATAGCCTTCCTCTGTGATCCACCTTGCACCAGGTGCTGCTGTAATCTCATTAATTTACACAGTCAGTTTGCGTTCATAAGGCTTGACTGAGGCATGCAGCAGAGACTGGAGAAGGACATGGAAAAATCTATTTTTAAATATGGTGAATACTTGATAATTTAGTATGAAAGATTCTCATCTTTCACATGCTGTGACTCCCTATCCCAGCTGAACACTGTGTATTATTGGATCTTCACTGCGGCTTAAAAATATATTTTCAGACTCTTGGGTGCATCACAGCTTTCCCTGGAAACCTCACCACCACGCACCCACCCCACCTCTTCTGGAGCAGAGCAGCTTGCTGTGCCCTGGCAGGGAAGGATGAGGCTTTTCTGATGTCCACAGAGTGTATGGCCGATCTCCAGCGAGAACAACGTAATGAGCAAATCAACACATTTGGGCTCGCCGCAGGCAAGCAATGAAAAGAAGAGAGGTGTGGGCTGCGCTGTCTAAAACAGCAGTGGTCCAGACAGTCACAGTTCAAGGTGATCCTAGCAATTTTTGGGTACAAAGAGAAACTGTCACTGAGAGTCTGGGGCATTCAAGACTGTTAATCATCTGTCTCTTTGAGAATAGGCACATATCTAACTTTAGCACAATATGATTAAGGTTGAGCACCCCAGACAAGTTGTTGTAAATGAGAATACCAGTCTAAGTCATTCTCTTCTCAGGCATTCATAATTTCTTAGTAGATTTTGAATGAGAAAAGTTAGGTTTATCCAGAACTGAGATGCTTTTCTCTTTCTTTTAGTTCAAACAATGCGCAGCTAACAGAGGCAGCAAGCAGACGCAACAGTTTGCGCAGCAGTGTTTGGGCTCTGACTAGAACTCGAGGATCTTGTTGGAAGTCGTGGGCTTTCTGAGGACCCCCGAGGAACCAGAAGGTGATTGCTGTGAACAGGAAAGGGGAAGCTAGGCAAGGACAACTGCAGGAGGCCTTGACTTCTCCTGGGAAAAGCTCTAGCTAGGAGTGGCTGCTGCTAACAAGCTCTCTTGGTTGCCCCTGACCAGAGGGAGTTGGGGCCTTTGATCCAGGTGGCCCTTGATTAGGGCAGRTCAAGCACCCTGTGAGTCAGTGCTAGGGAGAGGCCTATATAAGAGCCAGGCCCAGAGTGCAGCTAACAGAGGTGGTGAACAGATGCAGCAGTTCATGCAGCAGGGTGCATGAAGGTGCCTTCATTTCTGATCCCTGTGGTGTACGCTTCCTCAGGTATGGTTGTGGCATGCTGCAGAGCACATTCCCCAGTGGCTGTTGGAGTTGCTGTGTCAGAGGCTGGGACCCAGACCGACCCTCTGACAGCAGATGCAGCTCTACAGGTCCCAGGCTGCAGGGAGTGCTTGGGGCCTCTCCGGGAGGCCTGGGCTGGCAGCCAGCTCTCCTGCAGGAGGTGTGCTGCTGTTGACGAGTTGTGTTGTCAGGTAAGGGAGTTACAGGAGGAGATCAGTAGGCTGCGCAGCATCCGAGAAGATGAGCAAGAGATAGATAGGGTATTCTCGGAGACTGTACAACTTCAGGAGTTCCAACCCCCTGCAGCAGTGGAGTTGCTGGAGGGCTCTGTGCTGTGTGAAATGGTACATCATAACACCGTAGAAGAAGGCTGGAAACTGGTCACTGCTCGTGGGAGGAGAAAGGCTCCTACTCCTCCTGAAGACTTGCAGCTGAAGAACAGGTTTAGTGTCCTCCAGGATGAGGAGGAGATGGGCATGGCTGCAAGGGAAGTACCTGGGACAACAGACCCCGTGCCCTGCCGGAACGCCCAGAAGAAGCGGCGGGTGATTGTTGTGGGGGACTCCCTGCTGCAGGGGACGGAGGCATCTATCTGCCGACCTGACCCCATGTCTAGAGAGGTTTGTTGCCTGCCAGGGGCTCGTGTGAGAGATGTCATGGAAAGACTGCCAAGGCTTGTCCACCCTTCGGACTATTGCCCACTGCTGCTCTTCCATGTGGGCGCCAATGACACCAAGGGCAAACTGGAGACCATCAAGCAGGATTTCAGAGCTCTGGGGATGGTGGTCAAGGGTCTGGGAGCCCAGGTCATTTTCTCCTCAATCCTGCCAGTGAGGGGGATGGATGAGAGGAGGAGGAGACGGACTTTCCAGGTTAACGACTGGCTGCGCCACTGGTGTTGGCAACAGGGTTTTGGTTTCTACAGCCATGGGACCCTTTTTGAAGATCGACAGCTGATGGCGAGAGATGGGATCCGCCTCACTAAGCGGGGCACATGTGTCTTTGCCAACAGGTTGGCCAAGCTGGTAAGGAGGGCTTTAAACTAGGAAAGATGGGGGAAGGGGAGAGTTATAGTGCCAGGGTAG
>NW_020449330.1:151360-180374 GCF_003343035.1 Apteryx rowi | reverse complement strand
GTGTACAAGTATCTGAAGGGAGGGTGTCAAGAGGATGGAGCCAGACTCTTTTCAGTGGTGCCCAGTGACAGGACGCGAGGCAATGGGCACAAACTGAAACACAGACGCTTCCATCTGAACATGAGGAAACACTTCTTCACTGTGAGGGTGACAGAGCGCTGGAACAGGTTGCCCAGAGAGGTTGTGGAGTCTCCTTCTATGGAGATATTCAAAACGCGCCTGGATGCAATCCTGTGCAATGTGCTCTAGGTGACCCTGCTTGAGCAGGGGAGTTGGACTAGATGATCTCCAGAGGTCCCTTCCAACCTCAACCATTCTGTGATTCTGTGTAATTTGCCTAAGACTGAAGAAAAGGCAATTCAATTGTCAGCATTAATGCCAGATGCCCTGAAGTAAGAGCACTGTGCTGGTAGACAGGCATGCTGGCATCAAAGAGCACCAGCCAAATACATGCATACAGGCCAGCTTCTCCAGTTTGAGTGCCCCAGATGTAGGTGCTTGGTGTGACCCCTGAGTCTCAACTATCTCCATCCTCTTTCTGCTTGCCAAAGAGGCCCTGGAGGAGAGGTGGCTCTCTGACCTGAGGACTGGTATTACCAGCTTGTGCCAGTCTGTTGCAGTGTAAGGGAGACGGAGCATCAGAGGACTTCTAGGCTAACACTGATTTGTCTTTAGTTTATTGGTGGAATAATATTAGACAAAAATGTTACTGAAATTAAACTTAAGAGTAAATAGCTGTGTTAGCTCTACTCTAGCTCTGGCTGCAGAGCTGGTTGTTCAAGCACTGCAGCCTGCCCAAAGCTAGGCCACCCCACAGACTTCCAGGAACTTCATCTGGCCACTTCCTGCTACCTAATGCTGCCTATTGGAGCCACCCAGAGCAGCTGCTGTGACAGATCTGCTCCTTCTCTAGCCGAAGACCTTTTCTTCTTACTTTTCTGATTGATCTACTGGTCTTTCCAGGGGACTGGGCAACACAACATCACAGATTATCTGGAGGAGAAGGTTTTTCTTTCTCATCTTAAAGGCTCTGAGTTAAAATGTTGTCATGTATTTTAATTAACCCATACCTGTTTTAAGCTGCAGACTTCTTTCTCATCTTTATTATGCTTATCACTTTATGAATGATGTACTACAAGAAGTATTTATTACGCAAGCTTTCTTTTATATATAAAAGCTTTTTTGTTTTATGCATTCATAAACATACATGTATGTATATATCAACATWTAWATGTTGATATATACATATAAACACATACATTCCATTATTTACAAACTTATAAATATTGATATATATAAACATTTGGCCTGCTATGTGTTTTTCTTGTGGTGTGCACCTGTCCTGAATGCAGCATCATACCTGCTCACAGAGAAGGCTRTGCAGGTGACACTGTAGCTTATCCTGTTTCCTCTCCCTTCCCATCTACTTTGTTAGAGGGATGCTCTGAACAGTACTTGCACAGGAACAACTAAAGACAAGCAAAACTGTGGTTGCTCAGAACCTTGAATTGACCTGAACAAGGCAATTTTTATTCTGGTATCCAAATATAGATCAATTAGCCTCACCCAGAACCAGCAGATCAGTGGGGACCTTTCCATTAAATTTATTAGGCTTTGGATCAGACCTTAGCAACCTAATTTTAGACATTCAGATTTCAAAAGCTTTGCTCTAGGCCTGATGAATCGGGATTGCTAAGTGCTCAGCACTTCACTCAGCAGAAACTAGAAACACAGGACATTTAACGTGCTTCTACAAAAAAACAGACCACTACTTTGGGTACCTAGATATGGACTTGGAACCAAATTTTAGGCATCAAGATTTAAAGCTTTGGCCAAATACTAGAAAATTTTTCAAAGGGAGTTATCAAAATGCTTTTATCAAAAATGGTTTTAGTGGGAATGGGTTTCTTTATTTTTTGTAAGAAGAGTATATTTATTTCTCAAGGAAAATTAAAAGTTGCCATGGTCACACTTGAAAACCAGCTGTAGCTGTTTGGCTATGCTTTTGGATTACATCATGGTTGCTGTAGCTTGTATGCCTTGTGTCCCCTTTCTCCTTTATAGACTAGCTTCCAGGTCAGACAGGTTCTTTGTCATGTGCAACATAACTAATGGCTCTCATGGTGCATCACCTCCCAGCTCCAGGATAGGAAACTGTGATGCAATGAGAGATGGAGAAGAGAATGGAAGAGAATATGGCTGGCACTGATGAGTCACATGTGCTGTATTTCTAAGAGTATTGATTGCACACAATTATTTCATGCTGAAATTTTTTTAGTTTGTAAATTTTCACTCAAAATTCAGATCTCCATGGAAAATTTGCACATTAAGCAGCTTGTGTGTGTTTATGTGTGTGTGTTTGCCCATGTGTGTTCAGCAGATGATATGGAAAGGAGAGAAGAAGTAGGAAAGTCAAAACCAAGTTTCTCAGCCATATCAGCATGGCAATCCTGTGTATGCATATAATTTTTCTCTGGACCATCCCAAGAAAGTTTTAATCATAAATAACTTCCTTGCCACATAGCAAGTTCAGCATGGTTCTATTTATACAACTGYATTCGGAAGTGTCCCAAAGGCAATAGATGCCCTTGCATTTCAAGAAGAACTTTTCACAATAATTATCTATATTTTATTGGTGCAGTGAGCTAGGAAAGATCAAGAAGACTGGCAGCTGTTGACACTTTTGGATTCCACTGTGGAGGCTACTAAATCATTCTTCACCTACACCGCTGAGCTAGCTTGCTCCTTGTGTGTAGGGCTTACCCACAGATTAGCTTCTCACAGGTCTGAGCTGGAAAAGCTTTTGGCATGTTTCCCAAGGCCATATACAGCTGGTGCTTGAGCCAATCAACTCTGACCTCTTAGCTTAACAGTTCGGCTGTCAGCTTCTAAAGAGAGATGTCAGTATTTTTAAGCAGGCTCCATTATGCTTATCAGCTAACTCTCATCTCTGCTCACACTGGACCAATCTGTGAATGAGAATAAAGAAGCATAAATTCATGCAAAATGAATGGAGCTAGTCAACAGTTAATGCTGGTGTGCTTTTTGTATTGCACCAGTACTTGATAGTTCTTCACTTCAACGGATGGATGAGGAAGAAGAGAAATACTTTGGTCTTGACAGCAGGGTTAGCTAAATGTACTCATATGTTTCCTTTTAGTTTGTATTGTGGGATCCAGAAGGCTATTTGGTGTATGAATGTGTCTTGGTCTATTGGCTTTGTATATATGCATCTTTGTGTACTCAGAACAGCAACCAGAGCTGAGGCTCTGTTCCAAATGACTGTTTTCCTCATTCCACTTCTCCCCTCTTGGAAGCAGTTAGTGTCTTTTAATCTCTCTGCCTCAAAGGAAGGAGTCCAGAATATATGGCAAGAGCGGTATACAATCTCCTTCTGAAATATCACACCCCGGTCGTGTCTGCGCTGTACTGCTGTCCCTGGCCATAGCTATGAAGGCCTAGAGAGAGCATCACTCAACTTCAAGGTCAAGTTGAGGGGTCAGGGTGGTCACATTGACCCAGATATATAATTTTGCTCTCACTTCCTTAGGAGGGGCTTAATCCTTTGCAGACGTGTGCCTTGGGAGATGGAGCGAATCCTGCCTTGTGCTTATTGAAGTCTGCACATTCCTGCATGCACTTGGCACAACTCTGGACTTGCAGCTTAGATGCACACTGCAAAACATCTAGCAGGAGTGACCTAATTCTTTAATCAAAACTATTGCTACTGAGCAATAAGTAGTCTAGGATGGATTTTGCACGTACCTCTTTTCCCTGCAGTATTTAACCATTTTGCTGTTCAGCTTCTTGTCCACAGAAAGCTGTCAACATATCTGAAAGCAGGGACATCATAATTTTTTAAATACCTACACTGCAGTTTCACTGGCAACTGCCAGTTTCAGTAGGATAACCTAAGCCTTTCAAGCCAGATAGATAGGAAAGATCTGCTTCTGCATGCTGAAGGCCATAACTTCAGTGGATTTCAGTGGAACTAGGCCTGTTTATATCAGACAGAGATCAGCCCCTTTGTGTTTTCCTAGCTCTGATTTGCTCATATGAAAGTCTGTTTCAGCAGCACCTGAAAGAGATACTCTAGAAGTAATTTTAGATCTTTTGTTCAAATGCAGTTTTTGAATAGGGGGAATTCACTATAAGAAATCTTTTATCCTATATTTATTAAATTAACATTTGAATGAACATAAGATTTGAAACAAGTCACATTTTAAATCAATGGATACATTTTAAACTACATATTTAATCTGCTGGGTTCTAAAACTTATAGGCTATGAACAGAATAAGTAATAACAATTAACTGAGTTCAATATATTTTATTCTGTAACAAATAAAATTCTACAGTTCCAGTAGAACTTTAAATCTAGCCCAGTTTTTTGAATGGTTTGAAACTAAGTGAACTCAGAAGCTAAGCTAATCTAACTGTTTTTCTTAATTGGCACTGAAAAYGCTAAGCCTTAAGTTTTTCTCAGTCTAGGATTCTTCCCTACTTAGCTGTGCTTCTGGGTACTTCAGCTAAATTTTCACTTGTGCACCAACAAAAAGATTAAAAACCAAAAATTTTCAGGAAGACAGTCAACTTTATGTCATAATGAAGCTAAACTAAGTTTCCAGTGAGAACAATAGGTAGGAACTCTTACCTGTTGCTGCTACAGTCAAAGTCAGCTCTACAGTCAAAGTCCTCTTCATCTTGGTTGTGAATTTTGGCTCCTTCTCTGCTGAGGCTGTACTCACTTGGGTACTGAAGACTCACTCACAGGCTTGGGGAAAGATTGTCTGCATAAAAGAGCAGCCCCAAAGCTATAGGTCTCATTGTCTAGATGTGAAGTCATGTAACATTGTATCCTCTGGTAAAGGATAGGGTGGAAGTTAATGAAACTCATATGGGAAACAAAAATAAATGACAATTTTAACAAATAAAGGTCTGTTTAACCAGACACAGAATCAGACCAAGCCCAAAGGTGAAAAAGATTCTTCTGGAATCATTACCAACTACAGAATGAAGCTGGGCAGACTGGAAAATATGTTTTTAATGTGAACAGGCCTATCAGAAACTTGGTGATTGGAAGACAACTAGTAGGACACGGTGATAGTCCAGTGCAAATAATTTCAGAAGGACAAAGAAGATGATTCCAATAAGGAAGTAGCAACATACATTAAATAAAGCTTTAGATAAGTAAATTAATTATTCCCACATGTAATGTAGCATAACTTTAGCCTGACATTTCACATATAAATAGGATAAGGGTAACATTAGGGCTAAATTGTCAACCAGAATGTGTCATGCTAAAGGACAGCAGAAAGGCTGTGAGGGCAGAAAGCACAGCAGCCACAGTGAACTTCACTTGCCCTCTACAAAGTGGGTAAATGTCACACTGGGCTCTGATACAGGCTATAATTCTTATCATCATAAAATATTTTTTCTTGCGTGGTCTGATGTCACAGAAGTAGAAGCAATGTAGTTGTAAAAAACACACAGGACCAGGATCAAAATGTTACCTTTGAAACAGGATGGTGTGATAGTGACCACAATGTGCTTGAGTGAAACATCTTTATGAGAATGGGAAAGTCAGAAGAAGAATCAGCAGAGTACAGGAAGTAATTATAAATAAAATCTTGCCATTCAAAACATAGAAGCTGCATCCAAATGGGGAAAACAGAGAAGAACYCAGACAAGTAAATGCAAAATCATAAAACGGGCAAGAAAAAAGGTTGCATAACAACAGGTCAGTTGCATTAAAAGTTAATCATAAAATACGTCAGAGTAGGAAACCTGCCCCAGAGACT
This sequence comes from Apteryx rowi, assembly GCF_003343035.1. Taxonomy (NCBI): domain Eukaryota; kingdom Metazoa; phylum Chordata; class Aves; order Apterygiformes; family Apterygidae; genus Apteryx; species Apteryx rowi. The sequence goes on along the minus strand of NW_020449330.1, from coordinate 174,575 downwards.
TCAGGATTTTCAGATGATAGATGCAAAACAGAAGTGCTCAGGGGAGGTAAGTTTGATACAGGAAAGATGTATTAATTATTTGCAGCAATGCTCACGGTGGAACAGATTAAGAGGGTTTCCACACTAGAACTTAACTGCAAGTGATGAGTTGGAGAAATGGCCTCAACTGCAGGACCAAAAGTTGACAGAAGGAACAGCAATATATCACCAGGACCAGATGATGTTCACTCAGTGATTTTAAAGGAACTTGGATATGAAATTGCCTAGGTAGTTACTGTGTAGTGTAACTGATTGCTTATATCAGACGTGGTACCAGAGGAATAGAAGGTAGCAGATGTGATATCAGTATTTAAGAGGGCTGCAGAGGACAGCTAGGGAGTTACAGACCGGGGAGTTTCATCTCCATATTGAAATATATATATATATATATATAAAGGATAGAATTCAAAGGCATATATGTGGAAAAAACAGCAATGCTTTTGCAGAGGGAAATCGTGCTTCCTAAATCCATTAACTCTTTGAAAGAGCCAGTGAACATGTCAGTAAAAGTGAGCTGGTCAATACACTTAAAACCTAAACTGTCATGGGATAGAAAGGGAAGTTCACCCTTTAACTGGCTGAAAGATAAAAAGAAGGTGGCAATGAACAGTGAAATTATAATTAGAAGGAGTTCCATGAGACTCAGCTTTGTTTAACATATTTACAGGAAAAAGGGATAAACGGGACACTTGCAGAATTTGCTGGTGGTGCAAATGTCATATATGAAGAGTTGCAGAGTGTTATCTCAATACCAAATGTCAGAATAATAAAATGGTAGATGACATTCATATAAGGAGAAAAATCCCTTCAATACACAAAATGATGAGGACATCAGATATTGGAACACAGGAAAAAGATCTAGGAATCACTGAACTCATCAACTCCATGCTCAGTCTTTGAAATATTAGCAAAGGAATAGAAAACARAACAGAAAACATTTTATTGCTCTACAGAAATCTGTGTAGTACCTACATCTTGAATATGACATTCTGTTCATCTCTTCTTCCTTCAAAAATGATATAACAGAAAAACAAAAATTGCAGAGAAGGCCAACAAAAGTGATAAAAAATTTTGCAACAAATTCTGTGTGAGAAGATGTTAAACAGACTAGGTCTTCTTTCCTTGGAAAAAAGATGACTGAAGAAAGGGTATGAGTAGTGACAAATAAGGGGCATATGGACTGACTATTCAGATTTTCTTAGTATATCAAATAAATAGCAAGCAAAATAGGGACATATAAAACAAAAAAAGGTATTTGACAGTATAAAACTAAACTATAAAACTCATAACTACAAGATGTTATCAGAGAAAGCAGTACAGATATGTTTAAAAATGTTTAGATAAATCTCTGGAAGAAAAGCCCATCAAGACTTATTAAATATAAAGATAGACTTGCTGGCTCCAGAGGAAACCTAAGCCACAGATATGAACAGAACTGAGAAGGTATGCTTAAGAATTATTGTTCCTTGGTCTACCTATTGGCATGGTGCTGTGTTGACCAGCAGCTCCCAGAGGCCAGTATTGCTGGTGGCTCCTGATGGCAGCAGGGCCGGGTGTCACCACCAGGGCTTGTCCTACTGCCTGGGGGGGGGGGGGAGCAGGGCACCTGGGGCAGCCCCAGCCCTGGCATCAGGCACTGCTGCAGGGACAGGATGGGCCAAGGCTGGACTGGGCGGTCACCCGCAGGTCGGGATCAGAGTGGGGGTCAGGGGGCCTGTGTCTGGGCAGGGGCAGACCCATGGTGGGGCTGGAGCCCAGCACAGCTGTGGCATTGTGGGACAGGGACTGACAGCCCCAGGCTGGGCTGAGATGGGGTCCTGGGCCTGGATGGGAGGGGAGGTCTGGGGGGTGGGCAGAGACAGGGAGGGCTGGTGATGCCCTCGGGGCCCTGACACCTATCCATATACTTTTTTCCTAGACACCTACTATTTCCGCTGTCTCTAAYGGACTTGGTGGCCCAATGAAAGCCATTTTGGAAATTGCTGAGGGTGCAGAACTGTGGGAAATGTATCTGGGAAAGAGGAGGTTGTTTGTGGGTACCTCGTAAATCTCTTCACAGCCATGGACAATCTGCCACTCTGTAAGCTGGGAACTGATGACACATTCCAATATACAGCATGTTGAACATAGGAGCATTGCCTAGGGATAGTTTTGGTATTGCCTCCTACACAGCTTGAAAACAGGGGAAGTTACTGAAGGGACTACATTTAAGCAAGAGAAAAGAAGATTGTTAAGCGATATAACAGCTTTCAATAATATACAGCATAACAGCAAAGAAGAAGGCAATAAACTATTTTCCATGCACACAAAAGACTGGGCTTCAATGGTAGCAAAGGAGATTTCAGAGCATTTTTCTTAAAGCCTATCCTAGAGGATATAGTTAAATACTTTACTATATTGTTGAGAGATGTTGTGGGACTCCCAATATCAAGAGATGCTGTTGGAGGTTTTTTAAGAATGAGTCGGCCAAACACCAATCAGATATAGCTTTAACAGAACTGTCCTACCTTGGAGAGGGATATCATCTCCTGGGGAGCTGCTACTGCAGCAAGTAGCAGGGACTACCCTTCTTGCAGGTGCTTAAGAGGTCACTCCCCCCCCCCCCCGGGCCAGCTCACTGAAGAAGGGGATATTTTGCAATGGATAAGACTGGTAAAAGAAAGCTGCTATGATGTGTTTACATGAGCTAACAGTGAGTATGCAATTAGGCTGATTGGCACTTTTCTTAATAGTTTTTATCGAGTATTTGTAAGACTGAGAGCAGTGTTCCCCAACATGGAAAAGGGGAACAGCCGCAGCATGATTGCCATACTCTGATTGCCACCAGAAACCCAACTGTAATTAACCTAATTTGATAAGCAAAGTTTTCTTGGAGACAGTGAAGAAGTGTCCCCACTTCTACTGTTCCAACAATCAACTTCCAGCAAGGGGCTAAAATCCATGGTAGTTCCCAGAACGAGAGAGAGCTATCAGATATTGTTATCTTTTTCCTTACAGACCCAGTGGACGCAGCCGAACTCAACGCTGGGTTCAGCGCGCGGGTCGGCACTCGGGGTTGCAGCCCGGCCCGGCGCTGCCAGGAGCTGCCCGCGCTGCCGGCCCCGCCTGGCGCTGTCCGCGGTGCTGAAGCGGCAGCGCGGCGCTTCCCGGCCGCCCGCGGTCTGCAGCGGCGCCGGGCGGGGGGAGGCGAGCAGGCACCGAGGGGATCGGGCACGAACCCTTGATGTTCTAGCGCAATATCTAAGAGCTCCTGCTTTTACCTCAGAGGGTTCCTTGGTTATAGCTCAGGTGAGTCAAAGGACAAAATGAATACAATGCTGTTCTTAAAAATGCCAGTGCTCGTGCCTTTGAGGCTGGCTTTTGCGTTTTTCTCCCTTAAAAATTCAAATTCAACATGCAGACATCAATGGCAAAGATTAGGTTAAGGAGGCTTTGCAAGAAGAAAAGTTTTGAAAAGGGAGTGAACTTCAGATTAAGCAAGTGAGAAAGCATGTAAAAGAAATAGGTGGATGCAAGAAAAAGGTGAGAAGACAAAATCCAAAGAAGGTGCTGACAGCATGGTTAGTTCACTGTTTTTAGAAACTGAGGAATGTACCAGGCAGAAAACAGAGAAAGCTGCTGTCCCTCTGACTGGAGGAGCTGACTGTCTACGTTTAGGTACTGCTTAATGGAGAGATTTAAAGTGTTACAGAAGGATGGTATTAAGGTGGCTTTAAACAAGACAAGACAATGGCTTCTAAGTTTTCTATGTATGCTGAATAACGTAAACTTCAACTATGTCAGAGAAGTAACAGTTACAGTAGACAAGAGTCAAGATAGTGAGGTCCTATCCAAGAGTTTTACTCATCAACTATAAAACAGGATGTTTGGCTCTCAAAGAAAATGCCATTTGTTTTTGGAGAAGGCTTTCTCATGGCTGAAGCAGGTAAGGAGGGACTGGAAATTCAGGTTTCTCCAAGATGTTTAAAACCAGGCTTATTTCCCCTCACTCCTCATTCTCCTCAAATATGTTAGACATTTTTTGTCCATCTATTAGGATTATGTGAAACTGAACTCTTTCTGATGTGCAAAGCCTTCCTTGTCCTGGCTGAAACATGGCTACTGGGAATCAGTCATACAACAGCAGCATGCTGAGATACATTTATATCATGTGGGTTTTTTAACAAAAATTTGCTTTCTCTAAAACACTCATTCTTTTTTTTCCATTGCAGTGTTTGCTACAGGTAATTCAATCAAAAGATAACCAATTTATTACAACTGCTTTGGTTTTATAAGCAGAGAGCTGAAATAGCCTGGAATTAATCCTTGGCCAAATACAAGACAAGCATAGAAGTCCCACTGTCAGATTCCAGTATGCAGGAAATGCATCACCCCCACCATTTCCAATTGTCAGTGGGTACTTCAGACACTTTTTTTTTTTTCCCAGAGAAGTGTGTGTTCTTATGCAAATTTCTGGTATGTGCTTATTTTCCTCTCCAAAATGTAGGCATTTGATATTAGTGTTATAGCATTGATCACATTTTCAGTAGCATCACAGGTGACCTAGCCYGAATGGTATAGGCTGCATTGCCTCCCACAATGCTCTGTCCCAAAGTTAATTCTCTCTCTCTCAGGGGAGGGGAGTTTCTAGCTCTCATCATTCAAATGTCTATGAGCTGTCATTGATGTACCTGAAAATAATGGAAAAGAGCAGTGGCATAAAAGTCAATTATCATAGTGCATAAGACTTGTAGACAGTGATTATAGACATCCATAATAAATTTAAGAGAATTGCCAGAGATACTGTTGCTAGATAGAAATATTTAATTTGCCTTTATAGGTGCAAATTAAGAATATAGAATAAAATATGGAAGTACTAGAGTCTCTCTTTATTACTTGCAGTTCAGACAGTTCCAAAATTACTTGAACTACTGCAGGTTTTCAAATGCACTGCATAACCTCTGTGTAGTTTTTGGATCTCTACGGAATTAGAAATGACTTTAGTGCTCTAACAGCACTGATATTTCTACATGATACCAGATTCACTGACTGGCTTTTCAAACAGTCTCTCAGGATAGGAATGCTTAGTCTAGCTCTTAACACAAGGACATTCATACACTGATCAAGGGAGACTTTCTGACCCACTCAGTAGATATTCAGAGCTCCCTCAGACCTGCCTTTTTATACAGAAAATGAAAAGAGAGCACCATGCTGGGATTATAACTCCTTGCTGGGGCTCCAGTGTTCTTTGCTGTTGCTACATTCATCTCTTCTGGCCAGATGTGGAGCTAGTGTGAATTTGCACAGTGTCACAGCAGCCAGGCATGATTTTCAGTAACTGAGGGCTGTCTCAGGCATGGACAAGAAAAAGAAAAGAAGAAGAGCAACAACAAAAAAGAAATAATCCTCTGTTAGTGAGTCAAAAGGAGCTGATTCTCACTTGGGACAGCCTACTGGGAGAGTGAGGGTGCTTTAGAGGCAGAATAACTCCATACAGCAAGTGAGCAACTGAGCTGGAGAAGCTGCATTCCCAGTGCAGCCATGTGCTCTTGACCCTTCCCCCATGGCCCTCATGACAGGGGCAAGGCAGGAGGTGGCATCTGCCTTGAGGGGACCAGTTTAAGAGCAATTCTACCCCTAATGCCACCCTGCAAGTTGGACCAGCGCAGGATGGGAGGAGAGAGTTTACCAAGTCAGCTAACACCTGCTCAGCCCTCTGCTCCATGGTCCTTTTTCCACCCTTTTGGGCCACAGAGCTAGTGAGAGCTGACACCCACATCCTCTGCAAAATGCCTCTCTGCCAGGTGTGTGAGACAAAGGGTGACAGGAGGAGGAGCTAAGGGGCAGTGAGGGCAGAGAGACAGAAACCCAAAGCAAAGTGTACTCCAATTGGCTTAAATTAAAACAAGCAAAGCCAATGAGAATGGAAAAGATGGGAGAAAGTGAAGAGGCAGATCATGGCTTAGTTGCATCTGTTCAAATGATTGTGTGAGGCCATCCAAAAGCAAATAAGCATCACAGATATCCCCAGCAAAAACAGGAAGCAAACTAAATCTTTGTGGATGTTACAGCCTTCTGCATCCTGCCACTTGGCATTCCCCGCAGCCTGCCTGTCAAGCAGAGGCAGCTTCACCCTGGTGAGCAGGTTGGTTTCACAGGTTAGATCAAGCTGAAAGGCTTGCATCAGGAGGTGCAGAGCACATACCATTCCTATTGACCTGRACTGGTATCAGAAAGCCTGAGTCATTCCCAGGAATGAATTTTCAACTCAGCAAAGCTCACACTTGGTTTAGGGCAAGCAGAGAGGACTCGTGCTCTGGTAAGTGCTTGCTTATTTAACCAGTCTTGCCAAAAGGATGCCTTTGTTTGATGAGTGCAGGTGACAAAAGTTAAAGGGCTGAGCTGATTTATTGCTTTTGAGGATTTTGGTACTGTTTTTTTCTGTGTACTCACTGCTGATTGGCCTGTGGTGAGATGAGCACTGTGCAAATGCTTTGCTAGATGGATTGAAAAGAATTTGCTTCCACTGAAACTAGACGGGCAATGCCAACTCCAGCTCAGCTTCTCGCAGCAGTGCCTCCTAGCAAATCACCCCACTTACTGCTCCATTTCCCTGGTGTTCAAGATCTTGTTTCATTGTCTGCACAAATAACCAGTTATTTTGTTATTGATCATTTACTAATTTCTCAGCCAGTCTAACACACAGCTAGAATACAGCCCTCTACTTCACCCTTAGTTAGTCTGCAGTTACTTTCACTGCCATTTTCATCTCTTCTTCCTCTGCTTTTTGCCTCCCTTTTCCAACACATTCCCTTGCATAGCTCCCACCAGCTCTACTGTCTCACATCCTTGTCTTGTGATAGCTGTTGTGCCTTCAGTTAACCCTTCCCATTTGCCACCAAGCCATAACTCTGCCTTTTACAGCTCTACCCCTTCATGTCAGCTCCATTTCCTGTTGTCCTTCTCTAGTGTCTACATAGCTAAACCATCTTCCTTCTCTTCCTTCTCTCCACTGGTGTTCCATGATCTTTTCTTCCCAGTTTCCTGTTTCTGCTCCTTCTGTAGACTTGGATTTCCCTCTTCTGCTGCTGTCATTTTGTACAGGTGCCTCTTACTGCACACATGCGGCTGCAATTTGACTCTCTTCAATTGGGTTGTGACCATGGATCCCATTTAATAATAAGGAAGTGAAAGAAGATAGAGGGCGAGGGGAGATTTTTTTTCAGTAAAGAGGCTTATTAAAAAATAAAATATGTATATTTTAAAGCTAAAGCCAGTGGCACTTGTAAGAATAAGGAAGTGGAATAAATTTCATGCAGATTTAAATAATGCTTGTAACACTCTTCAGAAATGCATCACTAGGTGCATCAGAAACAGAGCATATCACAGGGGAATAGGTAGAGCACTTGTCTCTCAGCTGCCTTTGATACAGGTGACCATGGCTATTTCTTAGAATTGGTCTCCTTTTAGCTTCTGAGGCTGTGCTGTTCCTCCCCACACTTCTCATCACTCCTGCCACAAGCCCTGTGGAGGACCCTTTCCATGGGGCTCTGTCATCGGTCATTTTATTTTTTTCCTGCTTCAGCATTTTGTCCATGGATAAGTTCTTGCTCTGAATCACAGAGCTCTATCTATTCCAGAGTTTTATCCTGATATCCATATTACAGCCTGATGTAGCTACAGAGCTCTTTCCAGCTGTGGAGAACACTGCCAACCCATTTTTAGACCATGACCACCTCTGTCCCTAACCCCTCTTCAGGGCTTTACTTCTAGGCTATGTGTAAATCTTGTTGGTACTTCCTGACTTATCTGTCTTAATAAGCACCACTTCTCCTACCCATTCACAGAGATAAAACTTGCCCCCAGCTTGTCCTCATCTTCTCAGGCCCTGGAACAGGCCATGTGGCCATGCTTAGACACATTTGGGACCCTGCCATGTAGTCCTTGCTGAGCTCTCTGGGTTAACTGGAGCAGCCCATGTTAATCAGGCTAGATCCCTCCCTCAGCACGCGCTCTCTCACTCCAGACTATGTTTTTCTGTCGAGGACCTTCCTAGACATATTCTCTCCACCACAGACATGTCTGTCCTCCTCTCCTGTATGCCCACAGTGCCAAGCTCTGTTGTCCATTGGTTTGTTTTTTCACAGTCATCTCCATGTGTTGTCCTTGGCTGCGCTTGCAATTGAGAAAAACTGCCCATGAACATAAAGCAAGCTTCCTTGCATCCCTTTCTCCAGCTCCTGTTGTGCTGCTTTCCTTTGCTGAGATGATAGGTATCGTCCTATTGCTTTTCCCATGCTCCCCCATCTTGCTCACCTCTCTTGTTTAAGACTGTAATCTCTTTTGGGCATAGGCCATCTTTTAGTTACATATTTTTACAGTCCTTCAGTACACGTCTAGGAACACAGTAAAACAAATAACAGGCCTTCTGCCATCCTCCATAGTTCGCTGTGATCCAAGCTGCTGTACCAAGTTCTTGCTTGGAGGTTTTATAGCTAAATCTGTTTTTCTAATTACAGTTCTATATACAGAAGAACATGTTCCTTTACTAGAATAAGCAATGACCTGATTCCTATGCATGCTGTTCACAGGGGAACGCACAAAGCCTGTCCTACTATTTTTCTGTATGATCTTATAGAAAGACTCCTGTCTAATCTTTGGCAAGTCTTATAGAAAACTTGCACTGCCGTGAACCAAGGAAAACAATGAATAATTCATTTCCTTATCTGTTTCAGGATTGTTTTCTGCAAAACATCTATTTTAATAATTCATGTGATTTTTAGCTGCACCATGCTGCAAACACAAGTGTACAGAGGAGATCCGTATTGTTTTTCTCAGCATAGCCCGGAGGATTCATTAGTGCAAAATTCCAGCTCACATTGACCAAATTCCAAGCGAGGAGTGAGAAATGAAAATCAAGACAATTAGGCATATACAAAAAAAMCAGGACAGTTCTCGGAAAATCAGAGATTATGAAAGTTATTCACAGAGGAATCTTCCTGTGATGACAAAATAGTAATATATTGACAATGTCAAGCTTGTCAGAACCAATGGGAGGACAGAGGGACATATATAGAGTCCCCATATTCCCCAACAACTATGCTAAACATTGAATTAAGCACTTATAAAACTGCACCTGCTTACTATTTCAGACTGGAGCTGATTCTTCCCTCAGTTGGATCTATCAGAGTGGCAGTGTTGCGGACTGGGGTTTCCTGTTGAGCTCATGCAGGAATGTCTCCAATCTGCAAGCCCCAACTAGTGGATGACTGTGCTGTTGACTGCCCCTGTGCAAAGGTCAAAGCCACAAGTCACACTACGACGCAAACAGACAGGTCAGCAAAGGAAATGTTAAAAGATAAGCATAATCCCCGAAGGGCAGGACTGAGAAGAAATGATACCAACTACATAAAGGAAAACAGCACATGCCCTATGCTACTACTAATCCTTAGGGTCAAAAGCAGCAGATCTGGATTCATTACTCCCAAGCATTAGTACTCTGTTCATATATCTCCTGCTCCACCTAACAGCAGTTATTTCAATTGGGAACATGCTGAAAATCCTCYGCTTGCAGCAAACTGCTTCAGCCAGCACCACTAAGCCACCATTATCCAGCAGTGCCACACAGGACACACAGCGCTGACCACAGAGCAGCAGGTACGAGTGCTTTTAAAGATTGCTCTTTCATTAATGAGGACAACGAACTAACACCCTTTACATGACAGGCAATCTTCCAGTCCAGCTTCAACACTGCTGCGGGAAACAGCTGGACTGCACTTGCTGTAGTACAGCTGTAGCTCTTAGGACACAATCCCACTCCCCGTGCTGTGCTAGAGCCTGCTTCGTAAAAGCCTCCAGATGAGGAGATTACAGGTGAAGCACAGCAATAAGGCTGTGGAAAGGTTTTCAAAGTTAAATATTCAACCTAAATCTTCCTCTGCTGTTATGCCAAAACTTGTCCTCTGCAGTGAGTATAAATATGGGTTCCATTTTCTTTAAGACAACTTTTTACACTTATTTTCTGCCCTGCTTTCCTATTTTCTTCTCCCTGGGAAGAACAGCATCCAGTTCCTCACAGGTTACAATTTGGAGAGGTATCAGCAGTAATATAAATTATTATTTTAAGTAAAATTTAGGTTTTCATCATGGTAAGAGGTGACACCACCCGGAGAGGGGGGAAGGAAGTGCCAAAGCCAGACATCCTCTCCCAGCAGCACAGAGCCAGTTTGACATGTGACAGGGACATACTTTGCCCCAGACATTACAAGAATTTTGAGAGCAAGGATGTCCCAGGTACAAGTTAAAGTGTGAGTGGACAGTAAAGTAAGATCCCTAGGCACCAGCATGAAGGGTCTCCAAGGGAGAAGGAAGTTTCATATTTAGCTTCATTAAATCCATCTCCCTGCAAGCTAGTTAAAAAAACAAAACAATCACACAAAGCAGCTATATTTTTATGACACAATCTGACACAGAGCCAGATGACATTCTCTGATTTTATTTGAAGTTGATACCTTGAGACAAGGCATAACTGAGAAGATCACACCAGTAAAGAGGTAACAGGGACCTCAACACCCCCACCCATTAACTCCAATACAGAGTATTAAAAATAAACCAGTGAAATCTTACTGAGGATTTAAGGACAGTGAAGCCTGAAAAGTTGAAGAAGAAATTAAAGTCAAATAGTCAGGGATGGAAAGGCAGTGAGAGACTTCAGCTTTGAAACAATAAAAACCATTGCTTTAAATGTATTTTAGAGGCTTCAAGATCAATGCAAAGAAGTCCTTAATACTTTATGTATTATAAATAACTGCTTTCCAAATCCATGCTAATGTTAAGCATGCACAATTTATTTCTTGTATTTTCATGCAAAATATGCAACATTTAGTATTTCCAAAGTCACTGAAGATGACCAGTTATCTTAACATTCCTAGAGTTTTGCTGATTAACTTGCTGAAGAGTAGTTTAGCCCTGTAGAGAAGTCCTCCCTCAATCCCCCTAAGTGAGCTCCATCTCATTTTTGAAGCTGTGAAATGAAAGCCCCAGGACCTAAAGAGAAGTTTCTCTTCAAGAAATTCAACCACTAAGTTGTGGCCAAAGCCATAAAGAGAAATAGCATAAGCAAAACAATCCAAGGTGCATTTGAGTCATGGTGAAACTTCCAAAGCACTTGAATGGAGTTTGGAATAAGCTCAGACCACTTTTCAGACCATGGAAACACCACAAATCTGTTACATCCCCTTTTACTTGACCTATTAAAACTCGACAGCTTTCATCTGTATTACTGCATATCTCAAAAATAAAACCCATAGTGCTTCAGTTTAGAATGACATATAATTTATTCATATAATTCACAAGTAGCTGGACACTACTCCAAATTTAATCTCAATATGCAAGTGATTTACACAAACATAATACTAAAATTGATTGTTTAGAAGGTAAAAAATACCATGGGTATGAAATGCCATGGTAGATGCTGTTCAATATACTATGCAATCTTAGTGTCAGAAACTTACGCATTTATATTTATTTTAGGGGGAAAAAAAAAAAAAAGGCAAACTGCCTCTTTTTTTTTTTTTTTTTTTTTTAAGAAGTCTGGGAAATTCAGATGGTTTTGCTCTAAACCTTCTAATCAGTTATTTCTCCCAGTTCATAGGAACTGAGCTGACAAGCAAAGCAACAGTTTCAATATTTGAGGAAAACAAATAAATAAATAAATAGCTCCCCTGAATTCACCAAGCACAACGTGATCAAATCATGTTGCCTTCCAGTATGTGACAGAAAATACGAACCCTTGTATATCCAAAAGAATGTGAAGGAATTGAGACCGTGCTTGGTGGTGCTCGTGGCGACAGCCTGATATAATTTTTGGCCCCTGCCAGTATTCAGCTGTGAGTATTTGCACTTCACTGAACATATTAGCATTGCCAGATCGTTTGGTGTTCATGCAGCTGTGGAGTCAGACTGTAATTCTGCATAAAGTCTTCTCACTGAAGCTTGTATCTTATAAGCCTCAAATTCTGCATTAAGCATATATGGCTGCATGGACAAAATTGGACCTTAATGTGTTGGGTTTGTCTGCATCAGATGCAATTACATGCATTATCTTSTAGATGATGTCCAAACATATACTTTGCTTGAAATGGCAGGAGTTATCTTAAAACATACCAAGAAGTTAAAAAGCTTTCACAATACAAGATCCAGCTAATTATTCCACATATACAAAAACACAGCTAGAGAAATACAATTCAACTCTTCAATGCTGAATTATGAGGAAAGTCTAAAAAAATAGAAAAAATTCTGATACCTGGACATTAATTCAGAATGTAACACTGCATAATGCTGCAATATGAGCACCCATTTAAAATGAGAAATCCCCAACAAGAGATGCGTAAGGGTATCTAGTATATATGACAAAAATAGATGAATACTGCACCAAAAACATGCATACAATCGCCATGGTCATTCAGTATGTCAGTGATGGTCTAAACAGTCATCTAACACAAGAGTGAGGCAGTGTTTTCAAAGAAAAAAAAAAAATCAAGTGAATAACTACATATTGATTAAGCTTTCTGATGCAGCAAAATGAGGGCACAGAGCCATCTCTGGGTTCTGGAGCTGTTTCAAGATTCGCTTGTGAAATTTCTCTCTGACACGATTGAACTCCATTATGTCCAGTGGGTCCTCTTCAATCCAGAATTTGTGGAATTCATGCATTAAGTAGCCTACAAAAGAGAGAAATACAGTATGTAAAGATGTTATATAAGAATTAAAAAGAAACCTGTAGTTAAGGATTATGATGTACACACAGAGTGCTGGTTCCCAAGGTCTGACACTTGATGAAGCTACAGAGGTCAGACTAAACATACCTCTGGGACCTCTGCTGCAACACTGCATAAAAATTACCTTAAGAAACTAAAACAAATGGTAAGAGTTTGTTACCATAGCAGTGGCGTTACCGGCACCAAGTTACTAGACAACAGTTGGAGTTCCATTTCAGGAAATCATCTAATCATATGCTGAAAAAGGCTTCCTGGACTTAGGAATATTTCCCAACAGCAGATTTTAGAGAAGCCTTTACAGAAGGCTCACTCACTGGCAGACCGAAGATGTAATGAATATAATAGCAGAACTTCTCCCAATAAGTACAAGAAATCACTAGGTATCTTGACATATGGATGCTGAACTGTTGATTTTATCTGGTTAAACGATGCACACACTACACATTAAGCTAATGAGTATAAAAGCGGGGGAAGATGCCACTGATGAGATTTCAAATAGCCTTTTTCTCACATTTTGCCTCACATATTTCAGCACAAGAATAACACTCCCCAATAAAAACAGTGTATTGGTAAGTAACGTAACAGTGCCACATCTTTCTGTATTAACACTCCCTCCTCTCAGAGTTTTACTTTAGTTGCGTCCATGAATTTGCAAGAAACTAACATTTATGCCTATGATCCTGGAAAGGCCAATAAGGTGAWAAGAACCACACCTGACTTTGCTAAAATGCACCTGTATTAGGAATACACTTAGTCATGAAGTGGGTTRAATATACGGGCCTTGATTAAGGCCCCTTACCACCTCAGTTCTGTGCCATCCCTGCATCGAAGGAGAACAACTGAGGAAAGAAAATGTTACATCCATCACTAGGGCTTCAGTGAACTGGACACAAACCTCTTGATCCTAACTCTCACAGCAGACAACCTATAGAGCCTGATCTTCCATCTCAAAACAGCAAAATGTTCAAGTAAATCTTCTGTACTCTGGGAAGCACACAGCATCTGTTGTGAAGTAGGATTAATTGCTTCTATCCATTTACTTCTATTGTATCACAGAAGTATATCTTCAAATCTCTTCCAAATATTTCAAGAGTCAGAGGCCATTTCATTCCAAGAGATGCTTCTTTCACAGAACAGCTCAGTAAAACTCCTTTAAAGTCGCTATAACAGGTAAAAATGCTACTTTTAGATCTTCACCTAAAAAAATCTGGGATATTTACAAGGGATACCTTCCGTACTTTAGCAGTGGTTGTGTTCAGCATTCCCTGGAGCTATACAGTTCAGTGACCTGCTTGTACTGTCAGAAAAAGGCAACAGTGCTGAAGAACAGTGGGCCAAATTCAATTTGCAGGTTTGTGTCTGTCCCTACAGTCAGGGGGAGCAAAAGGGCACAGGCAAAATATGGTGCATTGGCATTTAGGAGGTCCATGCAGTGCAACCATCATGCACCTTCATGAGAAAGGGTGCTGAAGGGTGCCAACTGGGCAATGCAACTGACTTTCCAGTTCAGCCAGGCAGCCTGTAGGCATTTACTGCAGCCTAATGGTGTCTCAATATTTTCTCGGCTACATTAAATTAAAGGAAATCTAGGATGACTGAGGCAGGATAGGGGAGAGAAACTGTGAGAACAGAAATGCAGGGAGCTGTCAGACTCAAACAGATGTTCTCTAGAAAAGGGCATCCTTCCTCACTCCAGGAAGGGCAAGCGTGTCTGTTGGTGCTTTCTCTCAATAAGGTCCAACTAATAACCTCAAATTTTTCCTATGATGGCAGGGAGATTGTGTAGGAATATCCAGCACCTCTATTGTCCCATTACTGCACCAGAGATCGATGCATGTGTTATCCTGCTCTAACTCGTACACACGTGGGCTGCCATGGGAAGAGCTGTGGAGTGCAGCTCCCCTCCAGAGGTGGTGTGGGGATGGGAACACTGCTCCTTGCAGGGGCCACACTGGTGCAGGGGCAGCCCCAGGCTTGGCCAACAGAACAGGACCACCTGCAGCACCTTCAGCACTGGCAAAGAGACCCAGTAAAGGTACTAAAACATGTCTCTATCCCAAGCTTCAGTGATGGGGGATTTAAAACTTTAAAAAGAAAAAAAAAATAATAAAAAAACCCACCAAAACCCAAACCAATAATGAACCAAGGATATGATATGAAGAGAGGGGAGTCAAACCTGCCTTACTAGACACAGCCGTTCAGGAGGACATGAGCAAGCTAGGGATTTGGTGAATCAAGAGACAGAATAGCCCTCTCAGAGAAAAGATGATCTTAAGATGCTTAAGTGGATACTTGGGCAGACACTTACCTATTTTATCATGCCAACTACCTACAAAGGCAGAGACATTTATGACCCAATTAAGGTGGGGGAAGCCTAACAGCTGAACTGCCCTGAATTCCTACCAGACAATCTCAGCCTGGGCAGCAACCCAAAAGCAATCACAAAAGGGAGAGCCCTATCAGGGTATGGAAACTCTGTGTAAGATTTGGGGTAAATGAGGCTTATTAAATGGCAACTTGGTTCTGAAAGGTTTATATTATTTAATAAGAGAGATGCACAGGACAGTAATATTTGCTATTTACCCAGTCAAGCAACCAGAAAATATTGTAGATACAAAACACAAGTTCTCATTTTAAAAATAAAGGATCTTACAGCAACCTTAAAAATAAAATCAAACAACCCAAATTGCAAAGTTTTTTTTTTTTTTTTTTTTTAAACATCTACTGACCTAGAAGTTACAAAAGATTGCCACTTTTCCCATTTAGTCAGGTCCTATTCTATCTTCAAAACCACCTCCCTCCTCCCCTTTCTCAGCTCCTTAAGGTTTCTTACATCCTTAAAGTGTTTTTAAAAGTTTACATTAAAAAGCAAAACCTCATTTCCAATTCACCAGTTGCACTGAAACACTGGAGCACTGAGCACATCTACCACATTACAGGGCTATGAGGGGACTCCCCCATCAGACCGTAGCCGCCAGCAGGCTGTGTGCTGCAGCTCCTGCTGCGGTGCTCTTCTGGCAAGGATGCACAGCAGGTCTGCACTGCAAGGGGATGCTCAAATACAGGGAAAGGGGCTAGAAAAGCCTTAGTCCTGAGTGGGAGGAATCTACTGAAGGGGGCAGGGAGACGCTTGATTTTAGATGTAGGTATCTTGAGAAGCAGATGGCTTTACAGGGAAACAATATTTAGCAGCTCTTTAGTTTCTTACTATTTACCTTTATTTTCTTATTATTTAAAGCCAGTTGAGGCAGATAGTTGGTTTGGGCCAACCTGTTTTTTTTGTTTCACCCCTTGGTTTGGTGGTGGTATACACCACAACTAAAAACCGGATTGTAGTTTGCTAGCAACAAGGTAGCGAGACAAGTGTGATAGTAGCTGTGCTGTGTCAGCAGGTTTGCAGGACTTGCCACTACTTCTGTTGTTGTTTTAAAAAGGGATGGGTGATGCAAAACTGTTAGTAGGAAGACAAACTAGCTACAGTCCTCCCCGCTCTGCCCTCAACTTACAGAAGGTCTGTTGGAAGTGTGTTAGTGTTGGTGCCTCTGGAGCGACATTGTAGAAATGGGTCTTCAAAGCTCCGCTCACAAGCAGATTGTATGCAAGGTCTGTTATGTTAATGCCCACAATAGCAAAAGAGTAGCTGTAAGAAAAAAAGAGCAGCAACATTTACAGGTAGTTGGACTTTTTTCAGCACACTAGAAGAAACTCTGACAATACTGCAGGTGCAACTGAGGTGCRTTAATTCTCTCCTGCTTCTGATGAGCTTCCAAAGAGGGGGTGGGGAAGGAGGTGGAAAACAAGACAAGACTTTTATCCTGTCTGCTTTGTACACTATAATGGCAGTGTTTCGCTTGTGAAGCAAGTAGTCACAGCGAAAACAGGAGTTTCCTCGGCACACCAGCCATTTTCAGTGGAGCAGCACAGACTCATTTCTGTGGAAGACAACCAAGGCTAAGAGTCTCCATGCTCCCGGACTCACTCTGAGCCAGGGTTAGCACTACCCATGATGGCTTTGCTTGCAGCATGGCCAGTTATTTGCTATTTCAACCTGTCTGTCCAACTGTAATTCATTACCCAAAGTTAGGAACATCAGATTTGGGCAATCAGTCCTATGAAGAATTTTGCCTACAGAAGATATTTCACAGCTTTTCAACTGTATAAGAACCAGCTGAGTCACCTCCAATTTCTTCCCAACGGAAACTAGATATACAGGCCAGAAAACAGGTAAGAACCTATATCAAAGCACATTGGAAACAAAAATAAGCACAGACTTATGGAGCAAAACCCTGTTCTGCTAAGAGGGTGTATTAACAAGGAAAATATTTTTAGGCACAACAAAATAAAAAAAACTGGAAGTTACTTCTTAATTTGTGAGCCTGTTACATAAAGAACTCAATGAGGGAAAAGGGAAAGCACTTTCTAGAAATGACCATTTCTCAAGGAAACATTCATGTCCCATGCTGACATTTAGAGACAGAAGCAAATATGTTTAATTATGCAGTGATTTTTTTTTTTAAATAGCTATCATCTACGGGTATTTTCCAGTTATAACTGTTAAGCGAACAAACTTTTTAAAAACAAAACAAAACAAAAAAACCCAAAACTTTAACATATCACAGGAGCAAGAAAATCCAGAAGTTACTGGCAGCATGATGCCTAATGGGAAGTTTCACAGAACAATGAAATCTCAGAGACCTTGCTGTGGACATTAAAATATTGTATTACAGTTTCTCAAATACACTTGTTAGGGAAAATACAGTTCTGTACTTGTGAATAATACAGCTATACAAAACCCACATCTTAACAAAAAAAAACTCAGTATGACTTCTTGCCTATTATTATACTTACTTGAAAGCAAATCAGAACCTGTTTGACAGTCAGAAGTGAGACCTGATCATATTATGTATTAAGAAGAATTAGACATTAACTGCACTATCCATAGCACACAGAGAAAGCTTCTCCTTGCTACAAGATTTTCCCCCCATTACTACTTAAAATGACATTTTTCCTATAAACCTAGCCACACCTTAATTTTCAAAGGCAGTATGTGTTAAAGCATGTACACTGAAGTTACCTTAAAAATGTAACCAGGAAACACCTCCACTCACCTCAAATATACAGCATTATTGATAACAGTTGTGTTTGCGGCAGCTTTAAAAAGACGACTTTAAACTTACCCAATTGCCTTATCAAACTTTTTCTTCTCCCATTCAGCTTTATTGAATTGACTGGGGAGAGGAGAAAGAAAAAAGGTCATCTAGATATTGCCATGCATTGCCAATTTATAAATATTTCCTTTTAATTTGTTTTACACTATAATGTTAACTGGATGTAGACTACATTTTTTGCCCCATTGGCATGGCTAATCACATTTGACTCTGCTTCTTACTGAAAGGATTGGCATAAAAAGACTTGAAAGGGGTAACTTACCCGCTTTATGGCATCCCTGATGATCTTTTCTCATCATTTACAAAGTATGTGGCTACAAAGCTCTCAATAAAAGTCAATTATTTTCCTATACTAACCTCAATGATGATCCACCTCAGTTAAGTCTGAGTTACAGAAAGTGTTTAAAATGTCAGGTTTCTTTCAGCTAATCAAAGAGGATTTTAGCCTTTTGCATTCTCTAAGATGCACATGACATTCACCACTGGAGACATGATTCACTTGATGCAAACATAAACACTCCTCCAATAGAAAGTTTATGTGTCCAACCAAATTAGAGGCCACGCTACAGCAAAAACACAAGGAACAATAATTCATACTATTTAGCACAATAATGCAGAGCACTCCAAGGACACAGAAGGTAACTCTCTTAAAACAGAATTTGTTAGGGAACCATTTAATTTTAAAATAAATGAAAATATTGTTGAAAAGAAAGTTAAGAGCTGTGTGATACAACCATCAGTCAAATGGCATTCCACTGAGTAGGGTTTAACTGTAGCTACTTGCATAGAAGAAGTTGAGCAGAGGTCAGCGGCTGCATTTGCCACCAGCTAAAAGCAGACAAGAACTGACCCTGAACTGAGCTACAGTTTGAGGACCCTGCAGGAATTTTGCCTCAGTAAGGTCTAAGCAGACATTGCAGGCTTAAGACCCCAAATCACAGACAGCTATGCATGAACATATCATTCTTGGACCATACTTGAGTTATGGTAAATATATATTACACTAACAGTAATCTCTGAATTTCATGAAAATATGGTATTTTACGAACTGTTATCATTAAGCATTAGAGATGCTAGGAGGGTCACACACATCCTCGCCTGAAGATTAATATCCAGCATACGTAAGGATAGACCTTTGCATCTCAAATGACTTAGTGAATGAGAATATGCCAGTCTATACTCATTCTTCAAAATCTTTGTTATTTTTGTAGGCTGTGGCCTAACATCAATTAAAAAAAACAAAAAACCAAAAAAACCCAGAAAACCTAYTACACACACCCAAACACAACACCCCCCCCAGAGCACCCCCCACCCCATCCCCAAACACACCACAAACAAATGTTGAATGGCACATTTAGGATGTAGACAAGTAATACAGTTCAACAGAAGTAGGACCTACACTGATCATGATCACATCAGAAACCAACACTGCTGCTAAGCAACCACACCAGAAAAAACACCAAAGGCATCGCTAGCAGCATCTATCTTCTAGTGAACGCTCTTTCAAGAGATAAAAATTGCACATGCTCATATACAGCACTCCAAAACGGTCCTCGGTAATCAAACATGTAAATGAAGAACAACTAATGGGATATCCTGCCTCAGAGCCCCAACACTGAATACTCAGTGTCTGTGTAGTTATATTGTTAAAGAGAGAAAGAAAGCAACAAACAAAAAAAAGAAAAAAGATAGAAATCGGAGAGTGGTTCAGTTTGCCATGTAAATCTCAAACATTTAGTTAAATGAAATTTCTTGGCTATTTTCCATAATGCAGTTTAAGAATCATGAAATCCCTGTTCATTAGCATATATTAATAAAAATCAGCCACGGGCAACACAATATATAAAGGGAAGACCAGACTGGGGGTGCTTGTAGGAAGAGGGTGAATACTAATACTTAAAAGAAACCCCAGAAAAAAATCTGAGGACTGACTCTCAGGCTCAGTCTTTTGGGTTTACATTCCCCCCAGCCCTCCCCAAGTGCTTTTTGTCACAGAATTACCACAGGGAACTTAGCTACAAAACACTGAGAGGATCAAACTTGGCAGGATTCAGACATGGACCTACCGTACTGATACCTAACACAAGTGGTAGAAGAGAAAATTTCTTCTGAGGCACCCGGCTACTATGGGACTGGTTAAGAGGTATACCCGCCTCTGCCCCCTGTACCAGTTATGGAATGAGCTTCCTATAATAAAATAGTTCAGAATACAAGCTTTTTGCCCCTTAAAAGGCACCTGTTATCTATCTCTCAAAAGAGAGGACACTGGACTAGTCAGATTAGACCAATCATTAGCCATGGTAGCCAAAGTGAACAGAAATAGAAGGGTTCTTCAGCTGAGGTAGCTTAAACTGTGACTCTGACTTGATAATCAAAAGTAGTCTAGGTCAAGAGCTGCTTCGACTCTGTTTGCACAGCTCATTCTTTTTCTACAAGAAAGTTAAAGTTACCAAATATTTGTTACTAGATGGGTCTAAAATATGGTGCTTTAGCTACTTCAAGCATGGCTGATTTTATTCTTTACAGATTATCATACTAAGATACACCCAGTGTTGTGCCATCGGCTCATCTGGGCTAATACTGCAGTATTTGGAGAAAGGAATGTGGATCTTTTGAAGGTGTTGCAAAGATTTTCAGTTTATAATATATCAAATTGCAGTATGGTTTGATCTTTATTTACATGTAGAGTCTCACAAAACTAAGAGAAAAGAAAAAAAAATACCTTATTTCCTTCTTAGTGACTTCCCTTCATTATGAAAAGACAAAAGAATTAAAAGAAAGGTAAATAAAAAAATAAAATCACTTGAAATGAGAAGTTCATTAAAATAGTTAACACAATATGATTCAGTAYATAAATTTGCCTCCTGCATCTGATTAGCTTTCAAGATCAATACTTGGAAACAGACAGCATGTGGCAATGCCCAATAAAACAAAAAACAGCCCCTACCCTAAAACACCAGTCCACACAGCATTAGATAATTAGCTACTTTTTTCTAGCCTCAAGCATTACCTGTATTTAGGCTGAAGAGAATCAGAAAGAACTTGCTGAGCTATCCCAGTGTCCCATTCAGCAAAATACCTGCAGATACGTACATTTAGGGTCAATTGTTAAAGATGGACAACAAAATTGTTTTTGGGTCATAATGAGATATTCACACACACCATGCCCAGCCCTTTAAAGGGTCACTAGCATGTTAGACAATATGAGCAACATTTAACATGTTGAATTCATTAAACTACTCTTCAGCCCCTCCAAAATGAAAGATAGAAGCAGCCCAGCCTCAAATTATGAGTGCAATCCTATAACTTGTTAAGGGATGTGTGTTTTCCCTTTCTACACAGTCTGTAGAAGACCAGTTTCTTATTGCTAGAGCACATTGGCTGCTGAGCTCAAGATAAAGCAGTTCAGACTTCTCAGTCTGGCAGATTTGTTAACCAAAATGAGTCATCACAGAGATTAAAGAATAAAATAAATGGTAGGGATTTGTCTCCAACGGAAGTTCAAAACAGAGTCAAGAGTCCAGATCCTTAACTGAGCTTTGCTATAAAGTGACATGCAGAGAGTCAACGAATTTTTATGTCCTTCAACCTGTAAGAGCAGAAAATATCCCCCCTCCCCCCACATAGAAACATTTAGTAAAAGAACCTCTCCCCAAGTTATATAAATATCTGTAGTAGATACAAGTGCTGGAGGAAAGAACAGATCACATATACCAATCTATTCCTAAATTACTAATCACAGATATGATACTAAATATCTGGTGTAAGTGAGGCAGAAAGGGATAGTTATTTAAACTCACTGCTTAGTTTTGARTATCGAAAGAAACTGAGGAACTAATCCAGCTACAGAAGTCTACCATCAGTGGCTGTATTTCAAACATTTTGCCTAGGAATTCAGAATGAAATTTCAAAAGAAGAAAGCTGAGCAGTAATATAAATCTCCCACCAGCACACTTTCGGGTATTTTGTTTAGACATCTAAATATTGGTGAAAATATTTTTTAGCCTTTTACCTGTGGGAAGAGAGTGCTAACTTTCACAGAACAGCTAAAAAGGGCTTAGCAAGCTGTACAAGCCAGTTAAGTGAGGAATACTGAGAGAAGATACCCTCCAGAGGAAAAAAATTGTGATGGAAAATAATTCCTTTTTCATTTTTTGGGATGGAGTCCCTAATGCTTAGAATTTAGTCCTACAGACTTGCTAAGAAGAATCCGCACACGATGCTGCTTTTCACAACTTCAGACACAAGTACATCTATAAAGAAACATACTTACACCAAGTTATATAAGCCCAGGAGACCCATCCCTCTGAAGTCTGTTTTAGGATCATCACCTTGGAAACCAATTTCACACCACTGCTTCGAAATCCGAGCTTTCAACGGTGAATTGGGCTTCAAACATTTCCATAACTAGGAATGTTACAGGTAGAATATGATTAAACTTCACATTAATATGACCTTCTCTTCTTTTTAAATCAAATAAGTTCTCATGTCACATAATTGCATTGCTATTCCAGCAACCAGCATATATGAACAAATGCAATTTCTGGGGGTAGGGGAGATCCCAAACCACTCTTGAATGTTGCAGATGTTTCAGCTACAGCCCTAAGGCCCTTCTGACCTTATCTACAACTGTTGCAGAGTTTTGCACACGGACTTGTTTTATTCATGCTTTATGCATCAAACTAGAATCTGCCTCCATAAGCACAGAATCAGGAATGGGCTGGACTTTTGTAGTATGTCACTGACAGGGTGGCAGGCAATCAGCACTCAATTCCCTTAGGCTCTGCGGCAATCTTTTCTTCGGCATCTTTTGCAAGTCTCTAGAATGATTTCAAATTGCGAGTGCTGACTTGGCTACCACAGTGCTGAAAAGCAAATCAGAGAACATAAAAAGAAAAAAAAAAATCCACAGAATAGCACTTTTCACCTTCATGCTTTACTAAGGGGTGAATCATTCGTTGATCTCACAGCAACAACAGAAAAAAAAGTGATTTAACAAGCCAGATCTTCAGCTGAAGTAAATCTACTTAGCTGCACTGGCCCAGTGACTTTAGTGCTTAAATATCATGTTGCTAAGCATCTAAAAGCAGCCTAAACTGTCATGTCTGAGAAATACATATCTATCTGCATACATGCCACAGCACAAATTCACCCTTTCTAAAGTGTATTAGGTAATCAGGTGTTCCTCAGACATTGGTGAGTATTAGTATTGGTGAGTAGTGTCTCAAGAAACACACTTATAAGGAAAAA
>NW_020449330.1:117123-151317 GCF_003343035.1 Apteryx rowi | reverse complement strand
GTAAGTGATTTAGGGAGGCTAAAACTTTTAAAGATTTTAGCTTTAACAAGCTGCATAAAGCATTGTGCGTTAGATTACATTTACTATTTCTTTCTTATTCACCCGTTAACAGTAAATACAGTATTATTCACCAGTTCAGTCACGTTAAGCTAATYTTTATCTCATTCATAAAATGCCCTCCTGGTAAACATGAATAACGATAAACATTAAGAATACGAATTACCCATTGCAGAGATCACTTAGCAGAGTATCTAGAAGCAATGAAAGCCAGCCAGCCTATTCTTCCCCAGCATGGCCTAGAAACCAGATCAAACCCTGGGACAGTTTGTTTGACATGAGAACTTGCAAAAGCAAAGAGCACGCTGTAAACAAGTGCCTAATACACAGATAATATTGGAGGCAGATGAAGATATTGCTATCCTTTTTTAACATTAAGAATTTTACCACGTAAGCTGAACTGTTTAATCTCTCCTCAAAAAAACCCCACTCCCACACTCAATTTCCACTCTGCTTTTGTTCTCATTCAGTGACGCTTTTAAAGTGCTTATGCGATTATACATCCTAAGTGCCATTTTCAGGAACGTTTAGGAACCAGGACTGCTCGGCAGAGAGCGGGCGTCAGGGAAAGGACGCCAGGGCCTGCTCTGGACACCTCCCGCAACGCTACCCTCCTCCGTGCCCACGACGCCTGCCCACAGGTCCCACCTCCCGCTCTCCAGGCGGCACAGGGGCCTTGTACCTTTGGGAATCCTTTCCTGGAGCCAAGGGCTCACAGTAGAGCTGCAGCCACCTACCTCATATTTTCAGGGTCCAAAATCCTAGGCTGGGACCTACAACACTTGCCCTCCAGATGCAGGCTTCCTCACTAGGCAAATCTGAGTGCCCTTTTACGTAAGCCCCGCTCTAGCCCCAGAATTTTGCTTTTTGGCTGCACAGTGGCAGGAGTCCAGCAGAAGGAGCCTGTCCGGTCCTGTCTACTGCTCAGAGCATGGATCTGCTCCAGCGGCAGCCCTGGACCACAGCCCCCCTCAGCCAGACCCCCACTTTCCTGCAGGGCTGTCTGACTGTCAGGGGATCAATGCACCCTCGGGGGCTGCTAGTGCCTTAAAATAAATAAGGGGATCTATAAGTCTCAACATGCAGTACTTAGTATTAAGTATTAGAGTTTGCTGGGATGGTCTGAAGAGATGTAGTAAATTAGGTTTCTTTGGGGGAAAAAAAAATAGAGACCTGGCAATAATCATTCTAGCCATGCCTGTAGCAATTCTAGGTATGTACAGGAGCCAGCCTTAAGCACAGCTCTCTAGACACCTACAGGTGCTTGAGACATCTTTTTTAATAATTATTTGCATCAGTAAGTGCTTATATAAAGCGCTCAGTGGAATTTTTAGAAGCGTCTGGTAGTGCAAGTAGCCAACGTAAACTTTGCAGAAGTTCCCCGCTATAACCTGTGTAAGGCGCTATGTTGTAAGTCATTGTGGGAGACAGCATCATCATGTGCTGTAAAAACAAACAAAACAGAGAAGGTGGGTGTGGGTGGAAGGCAAGGAAGCGTTTAAAGCTTTTGATATTTTTGGTCAAGAAAAAAAAAAAAAAAACAGGTTTGTTTATTATAAGACCTTCAAAAATTCTGCAAGAGAGTGCTTTCTTTTTAGATAGGCTAGTATATCACTACCTATTTAATGCTTCCAGCCATTTCTCTGAAGCACTAGCTATGATCAGAAAAAGCATCAGAAGAAATGTGGGTACTTCTTACTAGACTATTTTCCCTCCCCTTTATTCTGTCCTCAACTTCTTTCTAACATGAGAGCTCTCCAGCTCTGTCTCTATTTGTGGTTTTAAGATCACCTTCCTCAAAAATACTTTTATCTACTTCAATGCGCAGTTTTTCAAAGTATGAAGTAAGACCCAATTGGTATGGATTTCATCCTTGTTCATGTATTAGATAAAGAATGGTTTCATTTTATTTTAATTTGAAAATATATTTGGTAAGTATAAACACATATGTTACATCATCTCCCACCCCTACATCCCACGTGATGAAAGCTAGAGGCCTGCCATTGGGATACATGGAAAATGCCTTCAAAAATACAGGAAATTGAGGAAGAAAATATTTACTCCAATTAAAAGAGAAAAACACTCTTATCCTCAAGAAAGGTTTTCTGAAGTAGGATGCATTGCTGTTTTCCCAGATCTAATCATGTAGAGCCGTTACCTGCAGT
Organism: Apteryx rowi; assembly: GCF_003343035.1. Taxonomy (NCBI): domain Eukaryota; kingdom Metazoa; phylum Chordata; class Aves; order Apterygiformes; family Apterygidae; genus Apteryx; species Apteryx rowi. The sequence goes on along the minus strand of NW_020449330.1, from coordinate 149,095 downwards.
GAGAAGTAGATGCTCAGTACCTGCACCTAGTCCAACTGACAACAAGCTCTAAGTGGCATGCATTCATCAGCTGAAGAATGAGCCACTTCCCCCATGCACTACGTTAGTATTCTGTATAGGCTAACCTTAAAACAGGTGCATGATGGAGGAAGGTGAAAACATCTGTGAACATTTTAAGAGTTTTACAAACCAGACTATTAGGGTTGGCAAGTTTAGAGGACTCCCTGTATGTCTGTCTTAAGCACCTACCTTCAGAAGCATTTCTTCATGTTGTGGATTCTCTGAATCATACGGCTCTCTGCGCAGCTTTTCAACCTCCGCAACCAGATTTCGGTACCCCACAATCTGCAGCAGGCAGGCCTGAAGAGACACCCCCAGCCTAAAAGGGTGGGAGGAGGAAGAGAATCAACTCAATCTGCAGCCATGCAACACCACTACACTGCACATACCCATTTAATTCACAGGAGTAATGTTTCATCAGTGAATTAATAGCTTAACAGTATAGTTACTATAAGAGACTTTCCAAAGATCAATATTACATTAAACACGGTCTTGTGAATTGTACAGACTTATCACTTAGTGGCTTTCTTTGAGAAAGATCTGGATTTATTTATTTATTTGAGCAGTGAATTCTTTCACTTATTAAAGGCTTATGACTCTACACAGAAACTCTGAAGGCCTGCTACAAGCACTTCACTGAATTTTTCCCCTCATTCAAATGGCAGCTTCTCAAACAACACCTTGAGACCAGAACTAAAAAAAGCTAAAGCTACCCATTTAGTTTCCATGTCACAAAGCCCACGTAAAGTCAAAAACCTGAAGCAATATAGTTCACAGATCTGTCCCCAGTTTTTTTTTTTTTTGGTGCCTCACATGCTAAGAATTCCCCAAATGGCTTTTTTCATTATAATGCAGATCAACTTTTAAAATTCCTGATGCATTATTAAAAAACCCCTACCATGTGGCTTCCAGTGCTTTAAGTTAACCTAAAAACACATAAGTCACTGTAAGATTTTATAATATTAAATACTAGTTATATAGTATACAACTGCCAAGCTTTTTGCTTCTCATACAAATTCCTATGAGTATTTGTGTATTTATGGGAATAAGTGCTTTTAAACTTTTAATGTCTGAAATTATCAGAAGGTCTACTATGAATTCTGAGAGCACAGTTAGATCTTTATTCTCATTACTCTGCAGAACACAGGCTGCACTGATATTAAGCTGCCTAGACACTTCATCTGTTTTGCTTTGTATACTAAAATATTTTGTTCATTCTATAATACTGTTAAGCTTTCTGAGCAGAAGGATTCTCACTGCTTATTTTTTTGAGATTAATCCACAGAATAAGAGATGTCATCATCAGGCCATTTTTTCTTGCTGCAGTTTCATGCTATTTTTTGTGGCTATAACCCTTTTAGAATGTCTTAAGCAGCGTCTTCCCTCTTTCGGTGTTTACATGCTTCACTTGTTATACCCTACAGTTTTACAGAAAGGTTGCATTAGAAAGAAAGCTGAAATGCCTGACAAGACTGCATGCAAATTGCTGTAACGCATCACTACGCCACAGCCATAATGTTTTTAACTACACACAATAACCTCCAAGTAATTTAGAGCAGAACACCATAGGCAGAAAAAAAAAAAAAGCGCAATTATATAAAAAGAATTAAGTTCCAAACTGTAGAACATACACAAAAAAGCCATCCTCGCACTTTCTATCTAAAACCAGTCAAAAGTCCATACAATGTTTTAGCATGGAAAAAGCCATTTTCCCCACACTGCTTTTCATTAACCCTCTGCTCGCTTCTCTCCTTCCCAGTAGTGCCAGGCCGAGGAGCTGGGTGAGCAGCCATGGCCCCGCTTCTCCTCCCCACCATCTCTGCCAGCGGCAGCAGTTCTCAGAGCATGTGAACAGCCTGCATGGGCCAGCACACCCACACCTACCCCACACAGCTCAGATGCTCAGCGAGATGGAGACAAGTCTAAAACTTGGAGTGTTTCACAGCCTCCTTCCATAGCTAACGGGACCGTACATGTCACCACCTGTTTATTTATCCTACTTTCTCCCTCCACTGAATATACATAGTGTTATCCCTCCGTTGAGCATGCATAGGGTTATCCTAAATGCATAAATAAGGTGAAACTACTCCAGTGCCTCCTTCTCTTCAGGTCACAGCAGCTACCATAGCCTGCAAGAACAGCAGGCTAGCTCAGTGCAAACATCCCCAGGATGCTAGTTCAGCTCTGCAAAGATGCTACATTAACAAAAATGACTGCATACAAATTTGCAGAAACACGTATAGCATGACACACGTCCCCTTGTCCTTACCCCAGGAGATTAAGTCTCTCCTACGCAAGGGACAGCCAGGAACAAGGGACAGCCAGGAACAAGACATCCAGATGTGGGTTTTCTGGTGTTTAAAAGCAGACAGACTAATGCATTTTGGTTAATCCTGACTAAAGAAATAGCTGACCTGCTGTAACTGAAATTTCTCCCTAAGAATTTGGTATAAAAATAAATGCCTCACATGGAAAACTTCAGTCCAGATGATTAAAGAATAGCAGAATTATAATCAATTTGAAATAAGGAGCAATTTAGTAGCAGAGTTTTTTCTATGCATGCAGCACCACCTTTCACATTCCAACTCTTGCCTCAAGTTGGGGCCTAAGAAGAAAACAAAAATATTACTACTTACTCTTGAAATGTCAGCTTTTTAATTTAAAAGTTTAATGTTAAGTTAATTAAGTTTTAAATTAAAAGTTAGTCACTTCTTACTCTTTTCATGCTACAAGGTCATAGTGGTTTCACTGCGTTGTATTGTTTACTTTTGCTTGGATAATTCAAAGGGGTTTTAAAAAATGTGAACTAATACATGGTTTCTATCAGTTATGATGTGACAATTTCTTCCCTGCCTAATAGACTGTCTATGGCCTTGCTAAGAAGGCATCACTTTCACTGCCACAACCACCTGCATTGGTGGTATTTCATCCTTGGGGAAGTTGCCCCCATAAATCAATGTACAAACAATATACTAAGACAGCAAGATTCAGGAAGCAGCTAGATAAAGAGACTCAGGACTTCATGCCTATTACTGTTGCCATAAGAAATAATTCATTTTGCTATCAGCTTTCTGACAGCAAAGCTTAACTTGTGTTTTTATACTGAGAAATAAATTCATCTTCAAACTGAGTACCAAAATAGCTATGGAGAACCCATTCTCCATGGATTAAGGCACTAAAGAAATCAATAATTGCTATTTGTCTCATAAGGAAGACACAAACTTACTGTGGATTTATATCTGGATCGATCCTTTTCAGCTCCATGATGTCATCTATAGTTTTTTCAATAGCATCAGGGTGAACACTTACTGAAGTTTGCAGCCGCTAAAAAGAGGTTTTAAACATACATTAATTCTTATGGAAACTGTTATTCAATAGAAGTTAACAATAGTAAACATGATACCTGAAAGCTTCTAGGTTAACAGCCCAAAAGATCCAACTCACTATTGCATTTTATTCAACCCTACTGACTAGTTTCAGAGCACTACCCCTTCATGAGAATTCAAATCACTTTTCCATTCCCATACTTTTTCCAGTGCATTTCTATGGCAGCTGCCAATGAAGATGATCAACACTGAGGCCTTTGGTCAAGAAACTAGCTTCAGACCAACCACCCAGTTACACTGGAGCTGCTAGCCTTCGTTTGGCACACACTCCAGACACACTGCAGTAACACAGCAAAACATTTTTCCTTCCTCTTGCAAGTTATTGCCTTGTAGAGATGACCCTGAGAGTTCATTATTCAAAAAAAAAAAAACCAAAAACAAAAACAAAAAACCACAAACACCCAACAAACCAACAACAACAACAAACCACACACACACCCAAACCACAACAACAACAACCCCCCCCTGAAAAAAACCCACCACACACACAAAAAACACACCCCAAAACCAAAAAAAACCCCACACCCACATGCCTTCAAAGAAGTTAAAAGAAGTTGAACTTTCTGGCGATGTCTCAAAATTAAACCAGTCTCTGAATTTCCTAAATGCAGACTTTTAAAATAATATTCTGCCTTTCTATTCATGCTAAAACCAAAATTTGGAAGTACCATACTGAACTATGAGCTACGTGACATCATTTTTGCTACTGCTGAGGTCTGCCTTCCAATAACACCGATTCTCATGCCAAAGAAATGAATGGCTGAAAGACACTTTTTAATTTATACTATTTACTGTTTAATTTACAGGTGCTTTGCTTCTGATTATTAAGAAGCATTTAGGTTAACACAACCAGTGCTACAGTGAAAGGATGAAGTAAGAGAGGCTATTTTTCATTAATGTACTCTAAAGGAAGGCAGGGAAAAGTTATTTTGATTGTCTAGGTACTGCTGTCTTCACTCGCATTATCCTTGCTTTACAGAGATACAGAGGTGTGTGGTGCTTAAGTGACTGACTGCAGAATACAAGAGTTCTAAAATAGGATTAGGAATTGACCCAAGAAATCCTGAATTATAAAACAAGATCACTCTTCTCTTCTCTGCCATGGCCTGTTGCCCCCTCGATCCCATCAAGGCCCACAGAGTGCCAACCCGCAGAGGACAGGAAACACTCCCCAGTTCTGCAAGATCACCTGTTAGTGCAGTCACTGAACTGTCCTCGGTAGAGGATGTTCTTTAATGTGAGGTTGTATCAAACCTTAAAGTGATTTTTGGGAGTGAGCACACAGCAGACTGAACACCACGACTGGTATAGAAAAGGTGAATTATGAGATATTTCACTCACCTTACTTTTTGAACCCTTCAGCGATGCCTCTGTTAAAAGATTGAAAGCAGTGTGTCAGTTAAGCTAAATTTCTACTGGGTTCATTTAACACTAAAATTCTTAAAAGTGAAGTCATCCCATTATTAGCACATGCGGAAATGCATAAAGGCATGCAAAAACCTGAGTATTTTGCAGTTACCTATTTTCATAGTTCTGGCAGCTCCAGGCTTAGTATTGTAACAGATCCTTTGCAGCTCACACCGTCCTGTTAATTTCCTGACCACGAATTTCAGACAGCGCCACAAGCATTTACAGTAGAAGTACAGGCACACCTGAACAAACATCCTGTCAAGAAGAAAGAAGCCTGAAAATAAGAGACTTGAGCGGAGATTGTTTTGACAAGGCCACCCCCCCGACAGAAAAATACTTCCTTCCCCTAAATTCTCATTGCCTCATGGCATCTTTAAAGCAAAAGCAGCATTCACTTTGCTAAAGTTTATTCTGATGTGTTAAATCATGCTTTTCAATCTTGCCCAGTGAAAAACCACACACAAAAAGTCAGAGCCAGAAACACAAAATGAATCAACTCAAGAGTTCCGAGAAGAGTATTTCTAGAAAGGGAACAAAAGCCTTAGAATAACAGGCTGTATGCCTCTTGGTAATGCTTTTGGGAAACAGGACTGCATGAAGAGAAAGCCCAGATCATCCAGTTATGGCAGCTGTAGAGGATATGTGTGGAGCCAACACGTTCCACCTTCCTTAGCTTTGCCTTGGCACCCAGCTCTTCCAAACAAAGCTGTGGTTATCCTGACAAACACAAATCCCAACACCAGCCCTAGAACCCTAAAAATGAATAGTCCCAGCAAAGAAAAGAATAGCTCCTCCCCTTAAACAAGGGCTTCAATATCTGTCCTGAGGAAAACCAGTTCTTCCCAAGGTCAGCTTTTACACAGGACTTTGAGGATGGAGCAGCAGCAGTTTTCAAGACCAAATGGACAAAGCCCTGGTCCGACCTCAGAGATAACCCTGCTGTAAACATGATGTTGAACTATAGACCTTCTGGGGTCCTGCCCAGCCTGGTTTATCCCACGATCCTCAGAAAGCCTGGGAACGCCACACACCTAGACATGTTCTATTTTGAAGTTTGTCAGTGTTGCAGCTGCTACCAAAGCCCACACACCACACACTACCCCAATTACCTGTCACACCCCAAACAGATTCATGGGCTATAACTTATTTGGACACACAATTTAGCTTTCTTGTTTCTCTAGCTACGAAGGAGCAGACCCTTCCATGTTAGCTGACTGTCAACCCCCTACTGAGGGCACCAGGACATGAGAGGGAGCAAGAAGCACCAAGAGCCCTTGGGGCCAGAACCACATCTCAGAATAGGTAAATTACAAAGACCTCACAGACCTGATAATGGGAACATCAGTACAACTTTGATACATGAGCTTGTTGTTTAATGGTCAAAAATAACTCAGCTCATTATGTTTTAAGTCTTTGTGTATATACATATGCATGTGCATTCATCATATTAATTTATTGTCTTTGCAAGTGTCAACAGCATGTGAAAAAAAAAATTTGTTAAGAGACTTCATATTATCATTTTTAGTGAAGTGCGTTGGGTATTCCGAAACACTGGATGCCAGATACTCTAATCAGCATAGCTTTAATAAAGCTAGAAGAGCTCCATTACTTCATAACTGTTCCTAAAGGGCATGTTTGTAAGGGGACGTTCAGGAAAGGGAAGATAAGTCATGTTAATGTCCACACAGGAGTTTAATCTGCATTACTTTGCTTTAGCTTAATCCCTTTTGAAAGGGAATTAAGCTAAGGGAAGTAAAGCCACTTTATGTCTAAACAGAGAGCATCCACACAAGGATTTAACATGCTTTCAAAGCATCCACTTTATCTTCACACTTTTAGTTAATTTGCTTAACATTCCTGAATGCCTGCATGTAGGCAACCCCCTTGTCCTTATGCAACAGAAAGCCTCTATTTTAGATAGAAAGCAAAAACCTAAGAATGAGGATTCACTCTCACATTTGAATCAAATCTTAGATAGGCAAATAAGTTTCAGTGGCTGACAGTGAAATAGCTGGAGCTTCTCCCCCACCCCAATATGCCCAGAACACACCACCACAAAGAATTTGCGCAGGCTTTACAGCAGGCAATCAACTAGAGTATTAAGAATAAGATCAGTTATCAGGAGGCAACTCCATCATCAGCCAAGCCATTCTTTATTTCTTCCAACAGCCAGAAGTGTAAGTCAGTTACGACAAACAAAGTTGTCTCATACAGAGCCAACTACCTGCAGCCTTTAACAGTGGCTTGAAAAAACACAGGCTAACACAGGGTATTTCAGCTTTTCCAGTAGAAATCTGATATCAAGCACAACGAACTCAACTAAGACCCAACATCCAAAGAAGAATCAAAACAGAACTCACAGAAACCCCTCAGACTCCTCAGTACACCCCAGCTCCTTACTCAGGCTGAAGGTCCAGAGAAGTGAACACAAGAGATTAATGCCAAACTGGAATCTGGAGCATGATGAAACAGAGTTCTGGGTTTTCATCACACATTTTTAGAACAAGTTAAAGATGGCTTTCTGCTTTATTTCCAAAAATCAGGTCATTATTAAAGCAATTTGTTACCCAGAGAGTTCATTCACATGAAAAGGGAGGAAAGGCTCGCTTAACTTCATGTTAACCGCTCATCTGAAAAGGTTTACTTCCAGTGAACAAAATTACTCCTACAAACACCACAACTCCTTTAAGAGAGTTCATGCCTAGACTTAATTACCTCTAGGGCTGAAACATCACAATCCATTCTGTTCCACAGAACCTGGTTTCTTACCAAGTCATGAGACATGGAAAAATCCCCAGTTTAAAAGTTAAGTACCTTAGAATTATATTCAGTTACTGTCTTTAGGTTCAAACGATAGCTTTGCAAATCAAAGAAAAATGCTAAATAGAGAGCTCTGATCTTCCATGGTTGCAACAACATTCACCATCAAAGTTTTGCTTCAGTTGTGGTTTGCACAAAGTAACTAGTAAAAATATCTACTAAAAAGTGTCACTATAGCACAGAGAAACACTAGGTATACAAGTCACCAAAATATACTTAGCAAGCTATTACTAATAAAGCAAATAAACACTAGTTTTGACTAGGTAGCTTAGAGAAGGAAGTTTTCCTCTGTGGATACCTGCAGTTTTCTACTACTCATCCATCTTAAGTTTATGACAGTTGAAGTCTTCTGCTTATAACATGAATGGCATAAAATTTTTTGCAAGTTTGTTTTCAAAGGGGTTGTTCTTTAGAAAAGGGAACTCTTGCTTGCAGAAGTCCTGTAATAAAAGCATACTACTGATTAAATAAGATAGGTTTTATTTTAGTAGCTATGCATTTCAGTTCACTTGAGCAAAGCAAACACACCAGCAGCTACAAAACAAAGCACTGCATATCATTAAAAAGAACCCTTATGGATGTTGCATAAAAACACGTACCTGACTACAGCAGAGTAGCATTAACTTTTAGTTTGTTTTAGGATTGGATTCCAAACCTTCGTCCTATCAGACTACTTCTGTGTTATTGGCTTTTTTCCTGCTTGTCTTTAAGTTTTCTTGGCACAGAAAACGGAGTGTGCTTCACTAGCGATTTGTGTAGTCACATAGTTTCTAAGAGGGAGTGAACAGCAATACTTCATTTCCTCAGGTGAGCTTCAAGAACAGAAGTATAACAGAAATTAAGATGTTCCTGAGGGACTTGCACCCTACTCTTCCCTGTCCCAATACAAGCTCCTTGTCCTCCTGTGTTACATGCAACTGTACAGACCTGCAGATTTGTGTTAATGCACGCAGAATGTATTACAAGAGTTTGTATTACCATTTATTCAGGAAGAACAAAGAAAAAAACCTGTATAATAAGATGCTAAAGTGCATAGGCCTAATTAACAGTAAGTTCCCTTGATGAGGATGCTGTATGAGTGCAGACACATGCATCCATCCTCCCTCTGAGGAGTTACACTTGAAAACTCCTAATCATTGATGCCAAACACTTGAACATAGGAAGCTACCTGCTAGTTCCAGAGAAACGCCAGGGCAACTCAGTATAGTTTTGCCGATTTCACTGACAAAAAAAGTCACTGAACTCTGAGGTCAAAGCTACAGCAGAATGTACTTGTTACTTGGGTTCCAAGATGAGGAACATATGTTCTGAAATGAGTGCATCCTTGCTTGCATGTCTGGAAAAGACTTGTGAAATATTATCCAATGCTAAAACTTACTACCACAGCAGCCTGAAGTTACACAGAAACTTGACATTTTTTTTTCCTGTGCAATTAGCAAAGGCCAATTAAGGGTTGGTACATGCATTTATTCACATCTTTCTTCCTTGCTCTTCTACTTTCCAACTCTTATACATCTTCCTTACTGTGTGTCATCCTACTTCTCTTTTGGTGGACTTCTTGACTTTAATCTTCTACCAAGAGCAGCTTCAACTGACAAAGGAATTTGGTAGGTAGTACCTTGCAAGCCCTATCAGGAATGCAGCAATACTGCAAAACCAAAAAGGCCATTGACCTATATTATCAATAACATGGCTCAGCAGAGATTCTCGAGGGCTCTCTTCCATAAGAGAGGAGAGAAAGGAGGAAGTGGGTCCTACAAATTTGAAGATCCCCGCGATACCCAGATCAATGTAGAGCCAGAAGAACATAAAGTAGGAGCACCATTGCTGCAGTCACAGCACTGCCATTCTCCACGGCACATGCTGGTCTGACTCTGATAAGAAAGCATAAGGCAGCAAGAAGCTGAGATAACTCAGCATATTGATTTTTACTCTGATGCTGAATACAGAAGGATGAAAGTGTTTCCTTAATAAGAGGTCTCAATATGTGCTCTCCACTAGCACAACTGCTGTTGGGACAGTATGATGGGAATGGCAGATTGTGGTCATTTGAATTCACATTTCTGACAGCATGACATCACATTTTCATTTTATTCAAGTGTTACTGACTTCAGCTGGTCTTCTGCACTATAAACAGACAGAAGCAAAGGATATCAATAGGTTTCCAAAGCTATCTAACACTTCAGTGAAGGTCATTCCTGTGCAAGGTATACTTGCCAAAAATAGCCAGAAGTATGTATAACACAACACCTGGTATTATATTGATATGAAAGGGAGTAGGGCTGAATTCTGTGCAATTTTTTTGAAACTAACAAAAATGCTTATTTTTTTTTAACCAGATAGTTTTGGACCTTAGTATTTTCAGAGACAGTAACAGACTGAAGAAATACCTAGGGTAAAATGAAAGCTTAAACTAGATGCCCAAAACCCCAATAGCTCAACTTAGAGCTAGACCCGCTTCTCCCAAAATTCACTGGATCTACATAAACATCTTTTTCTTTCCCGAGTGTCCCATTTAATGTTTTATAGATACAAGAAATGCAACTATATTTTTCTTTAAGGACATATTCAATTCAGTGAAGAAAATGTCACAGCCATCATAAGACATACGGGTAATCATTTTGCCCCTGCTTAGTGTTTGCATCAATATTCCTTACTGAGAATTCCAATTATGGCTTGAGAAATCAAGCACACATGTTAGCTGTGGATGACAACATGACCAAATAGCTGAATGTGACACTACACTATTAGGAACTAATTAACTTGACTGGCTTCTGTAACTTATTTTGTATACAGGGTCAACCATGAAGTGCTGTACAAATCATCATTCCTGACATGCACACAAGCCTGCTCTTAGCTCCTTTAAAATAAATAAAAACATTCTATGCCTTTCCATACATATGACAACTGAAATTTGAAATCAAATTTATCTATCCACTTAGACACAGAAGCAAGTCACCATAGCAACTAAAGACGACAGTAGTTTTTAAAAAAAGCATTCCTTGCTTTCACATTTCTTGCTTTCAAATTGCTTGATTTACATTTTATCTGATGTGACTTCAGTTAGACAGAACCGTACGCTTAGAATCTGCTACTGCTTAGAGACTGTTTTGCAGTAGATCAAGAGAAGGTGTCAAGTTTCTAAGCTTTACTGAAGAAAAATCAAGTGTCTGCTACAGTTGGTTCTCCAAGTTATTATTTAAGATTTTTAAGACGAATAAGTTAAAATCAAAATGGAAGTATCACTGACAGATTCCTTAAAACCTACTTACAAAAGAGCGTTGGAGGATTAAGTGTTTCATAAAGAAACATTTTTATTATTTCAGAAGTAATATATCAAACCTTAGGAATAATTCAAATGAGAGCAAGGTGGAAGTCACACTGGAAGAGACAAGAAACCTAGAACAACTGTTTTCCTTTAGATATGGCCTTGGATTAGAGGTATGAGCATAATTAGGAAGAAGAGTCCTGTGCATTATTGGGCATGCAGATTATTAGTCAAAAGCACTGCCCTAGATCTGGGGATTTAGAATTATTCCAATTACTGGATTGACTGATTAAAGATTTCTTTCCACTGGAAAGCAGCAGCTATTGAAAATATGTAAACAAAAAGGTAGAGATTAACTTCTGCTACATTATGGATCCCCAGGTCTAAAAGTGATATTCTTGTAAGAACCTGGATTTCAAACTAGTTACCCTTGGTGTAAACACAGCCCACTTTCTTAGCTCTTCAGATATGCTGTACAGTGCTGGGAAAGGCAGGAACATAGGAAGTAATGTGGATTGAGATGGATGCATAAGCAGCTTTAGTTATTACTTGCTTAGAACTTTTGTTGTCTAATCATTCAAGTGCTTTAGGACTTCAGTTTAATAAAGTTAGTCTTACTGTCTGGCACCACATCTCTCCTATCTTTTTAGTTACGGTCTCATTTAATGACTGAACTTTGTGTTAGAAAAGTACTATGAACCACTTTAAAAAACAGCAACAAAAAAGAAAAACTTTTACACTTGTGATTTCCTTTTCCGGTTAGAGTACAGATGGTGACTGTCAGCGAAGATAGGTATCCTCAGAGTGAAGTCATTTTGTAATGTGTAAAGACCACCTCTGAGAGGATATCTTGGGGGGGGGGGCACCCAACCCCCCCAAAACCCCAAACCAAAACAACCCTCCCCCCCAAACACCCGAAAACTCAAGTAAAAATATATATCCTATTATGCACTACATCTTTAAAGGAATTTTTGGTTCTTAACTGTTGCTCTATTAGAAACAAATTCATCACCTTCATGCAAAAAATATTTAATCCAGTGCTGTTAATGGCATGAAAGTCTATGTCTTCTTATTGCCTTCTTTTGAATATGAGAATGCACAAGTGTCACTTATGCAAAACTAAGCAATTGCTGCAGTTGTGGAAGAGTAGCCACTGTTCAAATTGTTTTACTTTTTCCATTTCCTTTCATGGGAGGTCCTTAAAGCTCCACATATTTGTGGATCACCTTGTGGGAGGTGATCCTTCTCTTCTCCTCAGCCCTGGTGAGGCCACACCTGGAGTGCAGTTTCCAGTGCTGAGCTCCCTAGTACAAGAGACATATGGACCTGCTGCAGCAAGTCCAGCAAAGGGCCACAAAGAGGATTAAGGGACTGGAGCACCTGACATGCAAGGAGAGTCTGAGAGAGCTGAGACTTTTTAGCCTGGAGAAGGGAAGACTCGGGGTGATCTTATCACTGTATATAAATGCCTAATTTGGGGAGTAAAGATGGAGCCAGACTCTTCTTAGTGGTGCCCAGTAACAGGGCAAGAGGCAATGGGCACAAACTGAAACAGGAAATTCTGCCTGAACATATTAAAACACTTTGAGGGTGATTGAGCACTAGAACAGGTTGGCCAGAGAGTTTGTGGAGTCTCCACCTGTGGAGATATTCAAAACCCAACTGGACATGGGTTCCAGCTGACACTGCTTTGAGCAGGGGAGTTGGACCAGATGACCTGCAGAGGTCCCTTCACACCTCAGCAGTTCTGTGGGTAAGGAAGACTAAACAGGCCATCTGCAGATGAAGAAAGAAAAAGAGACAGGAGATTTTAAGCTGATTATAAGAAGCCTTGTCGACAGTCTAACAACAGATGAGTAGTAGGTACAGGGGAAAAAAAAACACCATGCAAATTACACTAATTCCTCATTACCTGTATTCATGTCTGCAGTGTTTTGTTTAGAAGACAAACCCCAGTAGCAGTGAGAGCGCCCTGATGCAACATATGCAGACTTGCCCTTTGATAGTAGCAGCAGGGACTACAGCAAGCCTCCAGTTCACAAGCAAAGGTTAATGATGAGTGGTCGGTCTGCCTACAGGCAAGAGCCTTCTCTTACAACAACCTGGATTTGAAAGTCACTGTTGAAAATCCTCCTGGGCTCTCCAGGTGCATATATCTGTTGCACAAAGCTGCTATAGTACCCTACTGCCACTACTCAGATTGAGCAGTTGAGTTTATCTTAATCTTACAAGTGAAAGCTCAGCTCGCCTCATCTGTCTCATGAGATTTTCTATGCTGCAGTCAACAAGATCACTTGCAGCTCATGTAGACTTAACTGAACTGGTTTTAAGCACAGAGGTAATCTTATCCACACAGTACAATGAAGAACTGTGCAAAAACATCTGAACTAGTTTGGCTACCGGAAACTGCTGTGGTATCAACCCAGTGATTTAACACAACTGTATTTTGCCCTTTCAAGTTCCTTTTCTGTTCTACCTTTAAAGACAAGAAATAGCTATATGATAAGTCTCAACTGAAGGAAATAAAAGTTCATACCACTGAGTCTACATTTATGCAACATTACTTTGTCAGAACCTCTAATTCCTGTTTACAGTCCCTCATTCCATATCATCCTTCAGAATTATCACTGGGACAGCTTCCATCATCTGCATAGTCTCCATTCCTCAAGATGAAGTTCCCCGCAGCTATTTTGAAGCCCCAACTCTCATGCTTATTACCCTTGCAATTTTTATCCTGCCCTGTTGTTCTAGGATGTACTATTGGCAGGCATATTTACAGGAACAAGTTAGTTCCTTCACTTTTTCTTCTTATCCAAGGAGGAAAATGGATAACAGGGATGTTTCATGAACCAGTCGCCAGTCCAGTGTCTACTCCCTGTTGTGCAACAGAAAACGCTATGCCACTAACCAGTGCTCTTGTCACCAATAAACTGCATTTGGCCATGCATTTGACTGATGAACAGTGAAGGTCAATTTTAGCAAGCTCCTGGGCTGCTGCTGCTGGTAACAGACAAACGCTGGGGACAGAAGATGTGTAATTGTTTAGTTTCCAGCTGTCCTCCAAGTTGGGAGGCTAAATATCCTTGTCTTGCACCTGGATCTCCCTGCAGCTCCTAATTTAATTGCTTTTTCACTATCACACTAACCTGCAACCACATTCAGAGGTATGCAACAGAACTTACTTTCCCCAGTAAGTGCTCTTCAAAGATGACCAAAGTTTATTTCTTAATCTCCTCAGATTTCTTATGTATTCATAAAATAAAAGAAATTGAATATAATACTCCAATCAGTCCCATCCTGAAGGATGAATATAAAAGAAGAAATCCAGATGCTTGTAACTGAACAGAATGAGTTCTCCACTTCAACACTATTTCCCTATCTGAGGTGTTCTGTACTTTTTTCCTAATTTTACTTTTTGCTCTGCATTCAGAATATTTGACTTCCCATGAAAGACAAAGTCCTAGAACGTGATTTTCAGATAATCAACTGTTTGTCAGAGGCTTGGCTACCTTGGCTACTTAGGGAAAGCTAATGCCATCAAGACTTCTCCTCAAAGCCTTTAAGATCCATTGTCTTCAGAATATGAAAATAAGTGGATGTAGTTTCCTCAGGAGAGCCACAGGAATTTAAATATTCAAAACAGCACTCTATCCAACATGGAAAAAAACACCAAGGGGGCCAGGACAACCGAAGGAAGGCAGAATTGACAGTTTAAAGGGAGAAGTAAAGCGTTTACTACAGTGAGGAAGGAGCAGGCAGGTTAGAAGTTGTCAGCAGTTCAGCTTCTCCCCATGGAGGAAGCAAAGCTACACCATGATGCAAAGATATCAGGCCATCTAGGAGGGGAAGCTGTAATGCTCTCTGTAAACCCAGTTGTAAGCTTTCACCTCACACGCAGTTGTTTAGAGGCCTGTTTATCTGGGTTTCATGCCCCAGATCCCATATGGTACAGCTGCATAGCCTTGGCTCAGGCTGCTGAGAAGGTCTGTACAGAGAAAGGAAGGTAAAAATTACAGAGGTAGGACTGCTGAGATGGAAATTATTAGCAACTCAAGGATTCAAGAAGGAAGACTCCAGCATGGGAAGTTATAAAATTGTAGAGGGGAAAAAAACCACCCCAATGAGGTTAAGTTAGGCTCCTTGTGAACCATCAGGTCATTGGATCAGTGTTGGTGGAGCTGGTGGAAGACTTAGGACCATGGAAGATCTCTGCATGGCACTGCAGGGGCCAAGCCTTTTCCTCCTGACTGATGCCTTATCAGGTAATGCTTAGCCTAATGGCTCATTAAATCCCAGCTCTTTTGTGTGTGCTAGCAAATAAATAAATAATTGCTTTAAGTTTAAGTTGTGTATATCCTGCTTACAGAGTCTTTGTGCATTCAGTTGAAGATGATACCTGAAGAAACTGACCCAAAGTAGGGCTGTAACGCCCCCACAGAAACATCTGGGGCAAGGCTAGCCAGGCAATAAAGTCATTATGGACAATCAACCTAGAGATAACAATACTAATATCATAGTGCATATGAAATTCTTTACTATAAACAGCTGAGGAAAGAAAAAGACAGTGACAGATGCTCTATACAGAAGCATATGTTTCAGCTCTCTTGAAAAGGTCTTTCCCATCCAGACATAATATGATTGCTCTGGCTTATACACAAATTAAGCTCTTGATCTGTATTAGTTTCTAGGGGTGTTAACTCTCTCCACTGACTACAGAACAAAGAGGACATTAGCTTTCTGCACCTGAAGTTGGCCTCCGCAGGTCCCCTTTATTACCCCTGGTTTATAGAGAACAACTGTAAGTCATACACAGGAGCAAGTAATAGTTAGACATTTCTCCTAAAATGGAGCATAATCTCAAAAAAAAACAAAACAAAACAAAAAAAAACCCCAAACCCCACCCACAACAAAAAACCAAAAAGGTTTGCACATTTACTCCAAACATTGCCCCTTCTCCTTCTCTACTTTCATAAGCAGCACATGACAAGCGAAAGGGGGAAAAGCATTTTGTAAGCACTGTTCAACATTACTGCGTTTCTCCTATTTTCCCCTGACACATCAGACACCAGAGATTTGCTGCTGATTTGATGGATCTCTGACCCCATCCCATATGACAGTTCCTGCGTTTTGTTCCTGTGAAGAACTGAAAAGGAGATTTTAAATTAGAACTGTCATTTTGAAACAGCTTTAATTAAATAGTGTATCTAGGTGAGTAGAAAGTAACCTAGTATGAACTGGTTCACACCTTCCATGCTATTGGTAATAGCTAAAACATCTAAGTCACTGCAGTATAAAAATAAACATTTAACACTTCAAAAACATGCAGAAGAGTTACCTTAGGAAGTGTTTCATGATGACAGTTTTGCTTGTGTTACCGGAACTGTAATATATTGATCACCGAGAGCCTCTTCTTTGCAGAAGATACCAGTGCTGTAGAAACAGAATCAAAATGTATTTACTAATAGGGAAAAAGAGGTACTCTGCATTTCTGCAAGTTTGAAAGCTGATCTTAAGAAATATGTGGGAGAGGTTTCAAGTATTGAAGAATACTCATGCCAGTAAAAACAAAAGGCTGAATTTGTTTACACTCCTCAGCCTAAGCACATACTTTGGCCATCCATGTATCTCTTCTGAAAATCTAAAGTTTGATTAAGAGCACAGAATTAAGTGAGAATGCCTGGATTTTGCTTCAAGCTGTTTCAAGCACTCCTTAAAGGAGCAGGGTGGTTCACAGCAGCTTCCAAATGGCAATCTCAAGAGACATTCAGCTCTCAGATTAAGCCCTCCATTTTTCAGAATTTGTAACAGTACTTGGATATCCTGGGTAAAAGACGCATGTAAGCAAAGAACTATTATCCTATACTGACTTAAATCAGGACCCAATATGTCAGTTAAACAAAACTTTCCTGGTGACAAACTTGATGAAGCAGTATGTTTGATGTTTTAAGACAGATATAGTTGACCAGGTTGCCCATCAGTTCTGAGAACTGGAGTCCTTGAGTTAATTTTTGTTACAATTACCATTAAGTTTAAGTAGAGGAGAGGAATGCAAAAAATTCAGTGAGAAACCGTATAAATATAACCCTGCTCATGCACTACAGACTTTCCCCAGCTGCTTCTTTTCTTTACTGCCGGTTTTAAAACAGAGTATTCATATATGAGCAATATTGAAATAGAGATGCAGACTTCAGATTACCATACTTATACTGTAAAAGGTGATAAAATATCTTCCATTTTCTGCCAGAAACCAGAGCATTGTTACACATGTTGGCTATTGGACAGTTTCCATACTTAAAAAGAACAAGACCCCACTTTCAATTTCTGTACTAGCATCAACCACACATGAAAGCTTGAATGAGCACCACACTCTTGAGAAACTAGTCCATTTTTCACTCACACAGCATAGAATATGCTTTCAAAATCTGACCACTTTCATTATATAAAGGAAAGCTATAAATCTAAGAAACAAATTCAACCCTATCTTCTTTTGCAGGACCCATCAGCACTGCTGGAATAAAAGTCTTTTTACCCTCCCTAGTTCTCATTTTCTTTCTCTTTTGTTATGTGCAAGTTTTACATTATGCTGTTGCTTGCTGACAGGAACAGAACAAGCATTTAAGTTTAGAAAAAATGCAGCCATCTTGTTGGATTTCATCACATACACATACAGCTTGCTAAAAATATATAATCTCTGAACTGTGAAAGCTTCATTCATTTATATTGTTTTTGACTGGCTGAATCATGTTGCTGTCCCCTGAATACAGCTGTAATTGGTGCTGGCTGCAGTGACACCTGCTTGCAAGGGCAGAGGGATGCTCACATCAAACTCTGTATCATTAATGAACACAGTAGACAGGCTCCTGATACTTTTGATATGTCTCAGACAACAGCAAGCACAGGGAGCATGGGAGACAGGCAAAAACTGGAGGGGATGTAACCGGTTCCCCTTCTCCAGTCCAATAATTCGCTGTTCAAAAGACAGAGCTTGTGAAAGATTCCCACGGCTGAGTCTCAGCTTTTTAGCATCAACCTAAACGAAAGAAGCTTCATTGCAATATTTTGACCCATAAGGGCAGCAGTGTAAGGAACACACCAAGAGTGCCAGGAACTGTCAAATCAACTCCTTCTAAAATGTGTGCTGGCCTCAGCCTCTGAGGTCAGCTCCTTCCTGACTCTGATCAAGGACCTTGCTGAAAATGCTGCTGTTCCTTCACTACTGCTCCAAAAGGAAGACGTTGCACTTATGTGAACCCCAGAATCATCTCATCCAGTCATGGTGTGATAGAAGCCTCAAAACATCCTCCCTTCAAATGGCTGTAGCTCACTACTGCTCTTAAAATGTTTTTTGAATACTTATTAAGAACTAGACTGTTTCAGGAGCTTTTAATAAGCCAACATTGCTGTTCATCCACACCTGCCTCCTGCCCAGAAAGCTAGACTCCAACAAATTATGTTTTTGGAAATCTGGCCATTGGTTGCTTCCCCCCACACCCCCTCAAAAAACATAACTAAGTAGCATAAAATGCATGACAAGTATGAATTTTGAATCTTTTTAAAAGCCCATCCTTGGAATTACTCACAAAATTAGGTTACCCTGCTACTCTCCCTTTTAATTTTTTTTAAATTATTTAAGAAATAAACAAAAATAAAGTAATAAAATTTAAAAATAAAATAAGTTTAAATATTAGAGCATCTCTAGGATTGAAGTCCTGAAGCCATAAAAGTCAAAGATCTCCAGCTTGGGGAGGAACTGACATTCACCCTGCAAGCTTGAACAGCTAGTCTACAGCACAGTGCTAGCCCATCACCAGGTTAAGAGAGAGCTAAGACCTCAAGAGTTATGACCTCAAAAGCAGTCTCCTTCACTAGAGCACAAAGCAATCAAGTTCCACCTGACTACCAAGAACTTTTTTACCTGGAAGCCAGGCTTTCAGAACAAACAAAAGTATGCAGAGCCTACACTGTTGTCTTGGTTCCCACAGAAGAGAAGAAGTTTACTTAAATGCCTGGCAGACAGGCTTTGATCTGAGCAGGTGACAGCCTTCACAGTGATAGAAGTTAACACCATGCTCCGTGATTCTTGCAACAATTCATGCATGTGGACACACATACACACAGCATTAAGGTATTGACTTCCATGCTAGACTGGAAAGTTGAATGAGAGAGCAAGAATCTACAGAGTCACCCTCAAACAAGTAGGACTGGAGGGCAGCATTTTTCTTTTCTATATACCTCCATAAGTGATCCTCCATGGGAGTTTAATAAACTTTTTTTTGTGAAGAAAGTACTGTTTAAATTCTTGAATTACTTAGAATTCACTTCTAAAACCAGGGAGCTGGTCACAGCTGAGTTAGTTAAACAACTCATAGAATTGTAGAGCCACTAAACCTGATTTCCACCAACTTCTTTTCCTCTCAAAATGTAATTGATTTCTTTGAAAACAAAACAAGAAAACCCAACATTACTCTATTTTACTTCCAGCAAACTTGATATAGCATGTCAGTAAGTAAGAGCAGCAAGCACAGCTTTAGACTACATTTATTTGCACCTCTTCAGAACAGTTTGCCTGAAAAGTTTCAAGTCAATTGCCATTAGATGTGCTTGGAAAAAAAGAACTTGGGGTCAGGCAGAAGGACTTGGCTCACAGTCTATTTTCTTAACAAAAGATATACCAGAAGAGTTTCTTCATTAAGTTGGATGCCTGTGGAACAGAAATGCTACAAGTGGACTTTGCAAGCAAAGGAAGAGACAATGGGGGGGGGGGGAAAAGGGGAGGAACATCCATAGTTGAGAGATAACCAGGGTAAAGAACATTTGTGAGCTTGTTGAAAGAAAAAACAAAGGTATATGATTTGCCCTTAATTGAGAAGTATACAACAGTCAGGTATTCATGGAGACAAAAAAAAAAAAAGTTTCTCAAGATTTACCTTCCTGCAGAAAAACCATTTCTGTCAGAAAATATCAGTTTCACAACAGAATTTCCAAAGCCAGAAAGGTGTCCAACGGAGGACAGCCTGCTGGCTGCTAGCATGCTGGAAACCTGTGTCTGCACTTTTACATGCTTTCACTCAGACCAAGAACTTGCATCTGTGTTTTTCACATCCTAAGAAAATGTTCCAACTTCAAGCTAAAGAGTCACGTTTTATCACTGAAGGAACTTGGAAAAGACTTGCCCTTTTCTCCTTTTGTAGGCAGTTTTTAAATACTTTTTAGTTTAATCAGACAACTGCGGTAAGCCTGTAGACCAGTAGGTTTGATTGTTAGCTATCTGTGGTTGAACCCTTGGAATCCCTTGCACCAATGATAGATCCACCACTGAAAACCTCTATGGGCCAAGGTTTAAGGTTTGCTCTTTGGGATGACAAAAGAGTCGAGTTCTAAGGCTATAGATGGACAATGACAGAGCAAAGACTTGAGTTCAGATCTCCCACATGTCTGAGTTCCTCAACTTGAGGGATTTCATCCCATATCACAAGTCAATCCCCTTCTCCTTCCACCCTCTCCTCCAATCCCTTGGAAATTGATTCATCCGTTTTCTCCTTAAGCTAGACAGGAGTTTCCCATCCTAAAACTACCTGCAGCTTTTCCTGGATAAGTAGCAATACAATTACATATGATAGCAATACAATTACAAGATCTATATAAAAATGTAAACAAAGCTTTCCTTAAATGAACATTAACTGTTTGGATTCCTGTGGTTGATTAGTGTTGCAAAACAAGCATTAAAAAAGTCACAATCTGAAAGGTTAACAGTTACTGCAGACTGAAAGAAATCAAGAGTAAGCCCTAAAAGTCACATCTTGCTCTGAAGCTGAGGGTTTGCTCTGTCTGTCTTCAAGCAGGCTGCAGATACAGTTGAGAGGAAAAAAAAAAAAAGTATTGTTTAATACTTGTATATAAATTGACATATTTGCAGAGTAAAATACAGAACAAGGTAGTTTTCTTCACAATATTTATTTGCAAGCAAAAGATTCTTCTGACCTGCTAATGCATATTGCAAATATTTCAGAGGTTCATATTCTAAAGAAATAATAACCATGCTGAGAGACAAATCATTGGCACCATTAAGATAAGCAGGCAGAATATAGGCTGATGATCCACATTAACAAAGCCCTAACATCCAGTGTGGGGCCCCAGCAATACCCCAAAACCATCAATAAACTAGAGTAAGTTCAGGGGAGAGCCACAGACATGGTTGGGACTGGAGCACTTTCCCTGTGAGGAGAAGCTGGGGGAGCTGGGCCTTGTTCAGCCTGGAGCAGAGACAGCTTTGAGGGCACCTGACAGCAGCCCCCAGTGCCTACAGGGAGGTCATCGAGAAGATGGAGCCAGGCTCTTCACAGTGGCGCATGGCAGGAGGACAAAGGACAATAGGCATAAGTTCAAACAGGAGAGGTTCACACTGGATGTAAGGAGAACCCATTTTCCCTCCGTTAGGGCACCCAAGCACTGGAACAGGTTGCCCAGTCTCTGTCTTCAGAAGTTTAAGACTCAGCTGGTTCAAGTCCTGAGCAACTCGGTCTGACCTCAGAGCTGACCCTGCTGTGAGCAGGAGTTTGGACTAGAGACATCCTGAGGTCCCTCCCCACCTGAATTACTCTTTGATTCTTTGCTCCCCACAGCCACTCTTTTGGAACGATCTGAGATCCAAGTATTTCTGTTAAAGTAGACAGAGCATCATCAGCATACCTAAGTTTTAAAACTTTATTTTAGTAGTTCAAGAACCCCCCACCTTCACACTGAAATACTGTAAAATTTGTAATATCTCCCACGAAACAAGCTCAGCTTGAGGGTGGAACATGATTACTCTCTCCACATCTCTGCTCCCTCCCGCCCCCCCCCCCAAAAAAAAGCCGCCACAACTCAGTTTGACCATAATCAAATCGTTTAAGGGACCTACAGCTCAAGAATAAGAAAGTCCACAACAGTCCTGCCAGCATACGCACAACAAAGCATTGAACAAAAAGAACCAACTCCAGAATCCCAGTTAGGTCAAGCTATATTAACTCTTAGCAAGTATTGCTTACCAACCTATTCCATGGAATGGATACATTTCTACTGGCACTTTACCTAATTGCATTAATACCTCAAGGTAGAGGACAGAAAGAGAGAAGAAGAAAACCCACACCCAACACACGTCAAAAAAAAACCAAAACAACCCCCCAAACACCATTAAAACAGTTTATTCAAATACCCGGTGAAAACAATGGATCTCGCAACGTGCTCATTTAGAGGTCATTATGCATTTTAGCGATTATAGTGCATAGGCCTCTCAGACTTGAAACACAACCTGGGAAACTGATCCCTTGATGAAATGGCTGTTAGTAATGGGTCACTTCTAAGTTCTGTGAAACTGAAGTTCAAAGTACTTTGTGTTGGCTCAGAAGTGGCTTTGTCCTACACCAACAGATGCAGCCACTGTCAGGACCAGCTGAAAGACCAACAGCTGACACCTGTCTGGTGGGAGCTCAGTTTCTCATCTCAGTACAGAAGGGTATTCTTGTTTCCATGTATCCGAGACTAAGCAGTATTCAATTTCAAGCATTCTTGGAGAAAGTATTAGAACAAAATGTCACAGTTGATTGATGAAGCTAATGAGCAACACTTGACTTCAGCCACACTGTCACAGGTTATAAGATTTTTTTTCTCCTAATCTCCATTACACATTGACATTTTATGTTTCTGTATTTCAATAAGAGGGTGAAGGAAAGGCTAGATGAAGTCAGACTTTACTGAATTTTAATCCTGTCTAAAAGGACCTTTTAGAGATTATGAGCACATACAACATTTAAGCTTTTATTCAGGACTGTTTCTCTGTATTGCATAAAATCCCAGTAGGGTCATGGGGGAGGACAGACACAAGACAACAGTACTTTGAAAGTCTAGTTCTACAGTCCTAACTTACCACTTCATTTCAGTGCACTACTGCCTCTTTAAAGTGGTAAATAATCTCAGAGACTAAAACAGAAACAGGAAAGCATCAAGAGGATCTTACAGCAACCGTATCTGACAGCTACAAAAAGACAGAGGATTGCACAGAGGACAGATTGCATAGACAGAGGATTCAAGAAAACTTAGTCACCAACTCTCACTTTGTAAGTTACCTCTATCATCACCCAGTTAAGTCTAAACACTGCAATTCCTAAGTAGATTTTTGCCAGGTGATAACCCACAGCTTGTCACAGATGACATCCAACCAAAATTTGGCCTTGTAGAAACAGCCCCACAACACATGGCAGATCTCTGCCCTTTATGAGAAAGGCTATTTTTCTGTCACTGACTTTTCAAAGCAAGCTAAATCTTAAAAACTCAACAAGCAAGATATACACACCTATATTTCACATTGAGAGCTATAGCAATATTCTAATTTTACTGCTTTTTATTGGTTCTGCTCTGCTATGATGTTGAAAGACATTGAAGTAGTAAGTATACTAAGTCACCTGTGGTCACTAGTGAATATTTTGCTGGGTACATTCTATCTCTTAATATTAATTATGAAGGTGAGAAGCGCAGAGGAAGCTTTCCACACCCCAGAATACTGTAAGCTTCTAGAAATGCAATCAGATGCTTAACTTCAGGTGGAACTACAACACCTCCAAGTACTGTTTCTGTCTATAATGCTTCCATTCGTAACAATTTATTTCTTGAGGAAAGTGTATTTTATCCAGAAGAGGTCTGAGTAGATGAAACACCAGCTTAAAAACCCCCCGAAAACAACAACCCCCCCCCCCAACACACAGTCATGATTGAAAATGGCCTTCAATTCAACCCAGAGCAACATGGTGGTGGTGGTGGGGGGTGTGTGTGTGTGTGTTTTTTTCTGCACTTGCTTCATGCATTATAACAAAAGCATCATTTCTGGCCATGTCTTATGAACTTTCATTTGATCTCTGATGCACTCACACAGGAGAACAGCAACTTCATCTGGTTGGCTCCTCTGTGCCTGCACGGTTTTCAGTTCAATGTTTCTAGCCTACTTGCTCTGTTTTCATACACACTGTACAACAGCTTGTACTGAGAGGAAATCCATTCTAAATAAAACATCACACTTCGTAGCAACATTCCTCCAAGTTTAGGATAAACCCTACGAGACTGGATGCATAAAATCAAGAGACAGAGGCATCCTGGGTTAGCTCCCAGACTAATTACTGCAGAAACTCCAAGTTTAAATAACTAAATAGAATTTCTATTTCCAAATACAACCGATGCCCTTTTCACCTTCCCTTCTTGGTTTTCCTCTCACTGTCTAGATGAGAAGAGGGAACAGAAACTGCTTCATCTTTATCCTTTTCACTTGCTACCAAAATTAACTGAATTCTAGATTTACTTCAGAGCCCTGCCAACTCCCAATACACAGTATAGCTTTTTGGGGAAGAAACTCATCATCCTACCAATGGGTCAAATGCAGATCCGCCATGTCAATGGAATTACACTAGAGACGATTGCTCTGTTCTTTACCCTACCTTTCCAACATCTATTTACTTGGGTTTTACAAACCAATCTTTACAAGATTTACTTGGAACAGGTAGGATTAATTTAACCATCTGATTAATACAACCCCATACCAAGCGTCAGCATGAAAGCTCATAGAATTAAGGTCTTTCATGCTTGTTTGATTAACAACTGACAAGAAACAAGGCAGGAACACCAGAGGAATCAGGACAAAGGCCGAACAATCCTTTGAGGCTAGGGAAAGATAAAGCAGGTTTGCCCAGAAATTTGGTGAGTGTTAGACATAATTCATACTGATAACAGAAAATTGCTTGATATGGTGCCCAGTTTTCCTATTACTGCATCCAGATCACTTTGACACGTAAGTGACAACTTCTCCATTGACCTCCAAGGCAGACAGGCAAGAGTAGGTGCATAAGAGTTTACTCTTATCCTTCTGTAATATTATGGACCTGTTGTTCCTGAACCCAGGATTCAAGAAAAAACAATTCCCATGAAGTAAGCCAGCAGGATAATGTCAAGAAGCACCATGTCTGTGAGACACTGAACCTCCTAGTGCAAATGTTATGCACCAGCTATTAGCTGCCTGTGGTCCTCCAATCTGCAGAGGGACCACAACAAAAGAGCAACATATTGAGTCTGTAGTCAAGATGACTTAAAACAAAGAAACACACCACATACATGCCCCTCACTGCAGTTTTTTGGTGACACCATGGCCTATTTTACCTCCTGTTTGCTGCTCAGTAAGGCATTCTGCATCCCCGGAGAGGGAGAAGGAAACCAGGGCAACTCCAAGTATATGACCTTGCTGGGAGCTCTGGTTATGCACATGCTGCACAGAAAAGCATGCACAGGGTAGTTTGCTCTGGTCCCACCAAGGTCTGGGGAGAGGAGAGATGAAAGAAAGAATCTACTTTCCCAAGGAAAGCAGAAAGCTTTCTCAAGTTGCTGTTATAAATACTGTAAACTACATACTTCAGTTGGAGCAGGTTTAAGTCCTTTAGGTAAGAAATTGGAATTGTAACATGGTCAGAAATAACTTCAGGGGCATCTTTCCAAGCCTGTTATTCAAACAGGCCTGTGTTCCTGCAGTTACTTGCTGCTTCTTCAACTTGCAAGGGTCACAAATATCTTACCAATTTTTAGCATCCATTCACAAGGGTGTGAACAACTGTAAAACTGACTGCATTTAGACCAGTTTCACCCTTCTGTAGCTTAAGCTAACAAGCAGCACCAAATTAAAAAAATAAATAAATAAAAATCAAGCACTGCTATCACTCACAGATAAGGAAAGCAAGGATGGAGTTTGGTGATGGGGACATTCACAGCAAGGAGGGAAACAGTAACATGAACACGCTATTAACATGACCAGGTCAAAGGAAAAGGTGACAAAGATCTGCAGGTAGAAGATGGAAAGAATGGTTTGAAGTCAGTAAAGGTGTCTTCGCTGGTAAGCAAAACGGATGAAAAAAAGCTTTCAAGCAGGGCCCAGGAATCATCCTTCTGTGGTAGTTGTGCAAGATGTCCTTCCTCAACAAGTGGCAAAAAGGTCAGTAGCAAGGAAAGGTGAGTTACCATGGTGTTATCCTTCCCTCTCCCACTTCCTACTGGGTGCTACTAGGTGTTTTCTTTCTTTCACCTGCTCACTATTGGATATAAAGAGATGCTGACAAAGACTTGAAGAGTGAAAAGGAGGGAGAAGACTGTGGGAAGAAAGAAGAGAGAAAAGACAACCATTGGAAAATATCTGTGACAACATTACTCATGGGAAGAAGAACAAAAGCAGAGCCAGGAAGTATACAAACTAGGACAGGATGACTGACAGCATTACCATAACAGCAGTCACTTAACACAATGCAACATGGAAAACCTCCTTTCCTCTGCATCCCTTGCTACTTAGAATAACAGGACACACTCTCTATATAGTCCTACCCTTTACCACCTAAATGTAAAGTGATAGTTAGAAATACTGTTTAAAGCAAATAAGCAAACCAAGTTTCCAGAGCCCCTGCAGATACACCAATAACTCAGTAATATAAATGGATATCATCCTTGAGATAGTAACCCGCATGATACAGCACAGTATGCAGACCCAAGTTTTCCCCCAATTTCAGGGGCGTCCTTTGTTTGTTTGTGACTGAATGATTACCAATCTCATGTTTTTCATGCTTTAGAGCTTCTCCTGAACTGCTTGGCTTGCATATGGTGCTAACTGGACATTCAAGATGCACAAGAACTCCTTGCTTATGCTGTGCTGCTCAACCCCCCCCGCCCCAAAGGAAAAGTAGTAGCCCACAGAGTTTCAAACCATGCCTGTAATATAATAAATAATGGGGGGGGGGGGAGGAGAAGATGAAAAGCCACTCTAGCTGAAACAGTCTGTAGTATCAAGTATTAATGCTGAAAACATTTTTCTCTTCCACAAAGAAACCTAAATCTAACAAATTTCAGACATCTCATTTGCATATAGGAATCTCCAAGATCAGGGTTGTGTAAAGACAAAAAGCCCCAACCCAAGAAACTTGTACTGCAAGAGTCAGGACAAACAAGGTTCAAGGAAGAACACTACTGTCTCACAGCTCCCTGGAGATTTCATCATGGCCTTTCACCAAATGGTAGGGGCAGGCTGTATGGCCTTTGCTTTTTTTTTTTTTTTTTTTTTTTTTTTTTTAAATTTGTGCCCAGGGTATGTCCTATTTCCCACATCTTCCTCTAGGAGCACTCTCCCTCATCTCCCTTCCTCACTCTTCTCCCATACTCAACTGGTACAGCAAGAAATCATCTTCCTCCTTCAACCCATCTGTTCTCCTCAAGCTGCCTTGACACAGAGTGTGAAGGCCTAGCAAGCCCAAATTTAACAAACCCTACATTGATCTGAGTGTTGCACAGAAGCACAACCTGTTTGATGGCTCACATCCAAGTCAATATTGATAAGGAGGTAGCCTTGAGAAGGCAAAGTGGGAAGAGGGAATAAAGCACTTCCTCTTATGATCTCCCTACTGGAACTACGGAAAAAGAGTATGGCTTCCATGATCACTGGACCACTTTGTACTAGTGTTCTCATCCCTGCTATCCGCCAGCCCACCAGATTGGGCAAGTATTATCAGTACACTATTGAATTATTGCCACACAATGGGCAAGAAGTCTCAATAGCTAAAGGATCTTGGAGGACAATAGAAGATAGAGATCCTATCATATTTAATAAATGATAGGACTACTACAAAACAAAAACAAAACAAAAAAAGGACAAAAAAGATCAGTGGCAAAACTTATTTAGTCACCAGTGCAGTCTGGAACTGGCCACAGGAGCCCCATACCCAATACGCAGATTCAAGCAGCATCATGATTTTGAGATCCTATGGAATTTACCAGCTTGCTTTCGGCAGACTCGGACACAGATGCACAATACGCACTGATGTGGCAGATGGTATATACAAAGGAAGATATCCCATTTCGTGAAACTATTACCCAGTTGTATACAGTCCTAAATAGGCATTCTTTACAGAAAGAGACTTTCTTCCTTCTGCGCCTTCCAATGGTATCAATTAACTGTAAAGGACTGAATTAGCAGCATGGCAAAAACAGCAACGGGGACAGGATCTCATAAGGCTCTTTTTTTGGTCTTTGGCCTGTCACTTAATCTCTCTGCCTCAGCTTAATTCTGGGAAGGAAGATACTTTCCACACAAGCTACAGCTACACCAGCAAGTAGCACAGACCAATAGAGTGGATCTGCTGAGCAAAACAATTGATGCCAAGCACTTGAAGTCAAAACTACATACATTTGGTGGTGGTGGGGGGTGGTTAAAAAAAAAAAAAAAAAAACACCAAAAAAACCACAGAACAATTGTCCCCGCCCTGATACACGCTATGGACTAGCTCCAGCCTGGTCCCTTGAACTGCATGCCCATATGCAGTGGGTGTATTAGGTATGCTCCCAGCTCCCACAACCAATCCTCTAGTGATTCTCGCATGCTTCAAGACTGATCACAATGGGAGCTGAAGAACAGAAAGCAGGGACAATTGGGACACTTGCTTCAAAAACAAACAAAAATCCACGCCACACTGAGCTAAAACATTAATGTAGTCATGTCTATTGGGAGACTAAAAATGCCTGTGAAATATTCTAGATACAATTACACCAGGGAGGGGATAACTCACAGCAATGCAGTTTCCTAGGGATACTATAAGCAGAACTGCAGTATCCTGCCCCACCTAAGTCTGCTCTAACAAGTTGCAGTTTCACCTGTCAAGTCTGCAGATTGTTTTAAATTCTAGTCTTTTCACTTCCCGTGTTTCCTATTCTTCAGGCTTCTCTGCATGCCTGTGACTGTAGCTGGTTGAAATCTAATGGAGTGCTCAGTCTGAGAATTTACATCCAGCTTAGTACATGGCAAAAACACCAGCTCCATCCACCTGGTCACAGTCAGTTGCTATATCTAATATAGGTACTGGAAGCTATCTTTCTGAGGGGCCTCTTAGCTATAATGGAAAAGGATGAGAAGTATTTGTTCATGTTTTGTGGAGAGAGGGAGACAGCACTCCAGGATAAACTGCCAGAAGTGTTTTAAGCTAACATACTTGGTGTGGGGCTTTTAATTGGTTTTATGCCAAAGGGGATGAGAACTGCTCACTTGATTACAGCCGAGAGGTATTTTTAAGAAACCAACATCTTTCACAGAAGATTCAGTAATTGACTGTGAGAGCTCCTACAGTGGGACTCCTGGATTAGTTTCATTGGAAGAGTTCGGTTCTCTTATATCAAGACTGCTCTGAGACCTGAACCGACACAAGGCAACTGGAGATGGCCTCCAGAGGATGTGTCAGATACTCAGGCTGGATACAAGCCAAATTGCTAGAGTAAACATATCTTTTTTTTTTTTTTTTTTTTTTCCTTTCTCCTTAAAGGCAATGTCAAGCAGGTTAGCTTTACCAATGAACAGCTTGACTCTGCCTTGAAAAGGAGGAGTGCTCATGTAGTCCTCTGCACAATTGAGGAGTGGCTCGGGAAGCTGTTCCTTGCTGCCTCTGCCATCACACTACCCTTTCCACAGCCCAGCAGCAACAAGCAGAGTTTCCATGCTGGGGCTCAGACACTGCCATGCTTCTGGCATAGACTTGGTGAGTGCTGTGGTGCAGCACAGCTCAGCACTTGAGCTTGAGTTACATGGATGCTGAAGATGTTAAGCCTGAAACATGGCCTCAGTCCTTCACTACCATAGACGTTCCCTGCATCTCTTTACATCATCCTCATTTTTCATTTTATTTTTCTCACTTTATCCTCTTTTCCTAATTTAGAATTTTACCATCTGGCTTCCTTCCCAGTACTCGAGCAAACCCTATCCTCCAGACAGGAGGAGAGTTTATTCTTCTCGCCTCCTTCCCAAAGCTGGAATTCAAGAATAATAGGATACTCTATGAAGCCTTTTGGCCTACACCACTGAGCAAAAGAACATTTCAAAGGAGTGTCAAATAAAACAAGCTTTCCAATCAAAAAGGCTGAGCAGATGTTCATGAGGAGAAAAAAAAAAAGCCTCATGAGCCAAAGGGCATTAAATCCAACAAGATTTGATCACCAGACAGCCCAGATGTGCTCTTCTTGTAATTTTCTGCTAGCACTTCAAATGACCCCCTGGGAAAAATAAGCTTGCCTGGCTGCATATACCACATATGTCCTGTCTGTACAGCTAAACAGAATTTTCACTAACATTGGTTACAGCTGATCACAGCTTAACTGTAAGTACAAGTTCTCTCTGGGCAGCTTTAAAATACTGGATGCTTTAAATACTAGCAGCAGTCTGGAGCCCTACATACACTCACATTTGTGCGACAGCATTTCCCCTGCTTCCCTCACTGTAGGGGTACATTCCTGCAAGCAGCAGCAAGAAGCTGTTTGTGCAGGGGAGACTACAGATAACAAAATAACCACTGATTGCAACATAGCCCTGAAGTTTCCTAGCTTAAGTATAGCTTAGCTCAACCTGCTGCAATCCCATGGCAAGGGTGACAGGGAAAAAACAAACAAAACAAACAATAAAAAAAAAAAACCCAAAGCAAACTTTCCTCAGAGAGGAGATTCTTAGGTTCACGAGAATCAAGTTAGCCAAGGTGATGCTGTCCCTATAGCTGTAGTGCAATAAAGCACTGTCTTGTGAGCTGAGCAGGCAAAGGATTCATAAACACTTTGGTTATACTCTTAGCTATAGCAGGTTTTTACATTAGAAGAACATGTTTTACTTTATTCCAGTGAACCAGCAGGAAATTTATCAAATGTGTTCTGTTAATGCCTGATTTTCTATTGTTAATGCTTTCCTAGAAGTATTTTTTGCTGATTTTGTCAAGAACGATGCATGCAATATCTGAAGTTATCACATGATTTCTTTCTTGAAGATCATAGGCTTTCTGTTCTGAGATCTGTTAGGCTTGGTGATAAGTCTATTACTACAGCAACGTGGATTTGCATTAGTCTTAGCTGAAATATCACTTATAATGATATGCAAATTATAAGAATTGAACAAGTCACAGAAGATATTTCTAGATGTACCTTGACACATTCAGCCTAGACAGGCAGTTATCCACATTTAAAAGAAAAAAAAAGAAATCACAGAGAAAAGCAGCATCTCCTAGGAATCATTAAGTCTCTTCTGGATGGTAATCTGGCAAAAGTGCTAAACAGACTTAAGTATGCAATCCATATTAAATTACTATTCATGGATACTGTTCTCATCTTCGGGAGATGAGTTGTTCTCATCACAAGCACACACAACTGCTTCAAGTATTCATGGCTCTACTGGTATAAAACAGGTTTTCCTTAAAAATGCCTAACTAGATGTTTGAAACAGAAGACAAAGTAAGCTTGCTGCAGTGCATAGGGATGATGCAGGATTTRAGAGATGCATAACTATTCCTTCTATTTTAGTTTGCTTTGGGATAAGCCCGAATAGTTTTTTTGGGGGGAGGGCAGAGGGGAGAAGAATGAAGACCTGGATTTACTAAAGCGCGCAAGTGGTAGAAAAAATTTCTTTCCGTCTAAAATGGCTCCTTTGTTTCAAATGCCTTTGTCACAAAAGCAGCCTGTTGTGATCTGCTGAGCCGACTGAATCGGGACAGAGGGTCCCCCGCGCCCGTTCCGACATGCACTTTAGCTACGCTCCCCCGACCATGTCTATGGAAGTGGGAAGAAAAGCAGCAGCGGTGGGGACACATATGAACACAAGGGACCACAAACGCTGATCTTGGAGTTAACTCGGGAGCAGGTGCAACTTGAATACACAATAACTGGGTGGGGGTAAGAGGGAGGAAGAGGAGGATAAATAAATGAGACCCGGGCAGGTCCTCACGCCGGTGCAAGCGAGGCCCCCGGGAGCCCACCGATGCCGCTGCAGGCAGTCCCCATCGCGGGGCGGCCCCGCAGCGCCGCGCGCCTGGCGCCGGCCCACACCCGGCCACCAGCCTCCCCCCCAAAAAAGCAAGGGGGGGAATAAAGATAAGATAAGATACCCCCTCCCGCGGTCGCACAGCGCCGCAAGGCCTCCCCGGACAGAGTCCCGCACTGAAGGGGGCAAAACTTCCCTCCC